>NC_079165.1:29072481-29177481 GCF_947568905.1 Ostrea edulis | reverse complement strand
CCTCCTTTAATCACATTTAAAGGTCATATGAAACGATTTCTAACAGTGGTATTTTACTTTAAAAACATAAAGATGGGTATGAATGAAGGTCAAATAGCGTTTAATAAAAAATTATTATCTTTGGATTGATGAGAAATAAAGCTGTAAACTTGTACATAGAATGAATTTGTTACCCGCTTATCGTTCTTGATTCTGGGTGTTTGTGACGTCACAACGACCCATCGATATAAATCACGCAATGAAAATAGTGTAGGCCTACCGTTTTGTTCAACGAAATATCTCACTGCATTTAATGGATATGGACTAATTTCTGTTTTCTGACGAACTGCCCGATTTTGTGGTTCAACCATATCAGTTTAAAGCAGTCAGGAATGATGCACGACAAGCGAATAACGTTCTTCATCAGAGGATGATATTGAAAAAGTCAACACTGCACAGGCACCTGAAGCATGGCCACTACTACTCCCTCCTTTTCTGACTTTTTTTATCGGGGATAATTTTTCCTCCAAAACGTATGGATTCCTTGTCTATCCCATGCAAATTTCGATTTATGTAATCCTTTCCCACTTTTTGTAAGCTTTAGAGATTGGCCTTCTACCGGTAATAAATAAGCCGGTAGAAGGGCAATCTCTAAATCTTACAAAAAGTGGGAAAGTCAAACGATTACATAAATCGAAATTTGCATGGGATAAACAAGGAATCCACATATTTTGGAGAAATTATCGCTGCAAAAAAAATCAGGATGGGGGGGGGGGGGGTAGTACTGTCCATACATCAGATGCCTGTGAATTTCAAAACCCCATGTCATCAGATACTGAAGGTTAACTATCATTTTAAAAAGATTAGAAGTCGTATGAACTTGTGTACATTTCATTTATGAATTATCGTAATAAAAATAGTCTAACATCTGTAATGGTAATCCCGGGCATTTTTTTATGCGATTGATTGAATATTGTTTTACACCCCTCTCGAGAATATTTCACTCATATGGAGACGTCACCACTGCCAGTGAAGGGCTGCAAAAGACCTATGCTCGGTGCTTATGGCCATTAAGCAGGGGGGAATCTTCATCGTGCCACACCTGCTGTGACACGGGACGTCGGTTTTTGCGGTCTCATTCAAAGGACCACCTCTTTCGACAAGCAAGGCATACTGAGTACCTATTCTAACCCGGATCCTCACGGGATACGAATAGCCACAGCTTAAATGTTCTTGTAGGTGTAGAGTACCCTAAATGTGGCAAATGTATCATGGATGTCATCTGTGATACTGACGCACGGTTCTTCATAATCAGATAACTAGTGTTTCCTCGTGTATTCCATTTTAAGTATAAAATTCACAAATCGTTGTTTTTAATGGGGGAGGGGGGTGCTTATATATTTTTCAATTGTAAGTTATACATAAATACTGCTTGCGTTAATTCTATAGCACGTATTTACTTTCTTACTTACATCCCCGCTGTTCAAATATTTTAATGATTTTTTTATTATTAATTTTTTAATAAGCATGCTTAGTTATCTGTACTGATATTTATAGTATATGGAATATAAATTATAATTTCTGAATGATACTTCATGATGATACTGAATGATATTACACACTTTTGGGATACTAGTAGTAGCTATATAGGCTAACATGAAACTATACGAATATTGTTGACTGATAGAGTTTGTAATGTAGGCTAGATAAGATATGAAAATAAAATATAATTTTGAGCAGATTTATTCAAAGTTCACGTTCATTGATGGAATGTGTTTTTGTGATTACAATGATAACCAACCGTTGTGTAATTTAGTAGGTTAATAGGGCCTACATACTTCCAGTGTCTTCGCTTTAACTAGGCGGTTGATTTTAATTTATATTTTGATTTGTCTCGTCTTTGGATAGTAAAAAATGATCGGCACAGCGTCTGATTTTAAATTGATCTATCTGTGTCCACATTGTTTGGCTAGGATGTACTGAAGTGCAGTGTTCATGGTAACAAATCCATCGCGTGATCGCGTCGGAGATTTTGTACCCATATATTTTTTTCATTCTAAATCTAGTATCCCTTGGGAAGAGGTACATATGCACCCTCTTCTACCCTCTAACACATGTACTACAATTAAATGCAGTACACTGTGGCATACCTCAAATCTATGCAGTTAATACTTAGTTATACCATGTTATAAGCCTAGTTGTTTACATCACAGTGGGTCTTTTTGACGTCATCAGCAAGGGAGATAAGCCGCGATCATCAAAAATCATTTTCGTGATCGAGTACATTTGATCAGCTGTTGTGACGTTATAATGGATTGAATAAAAAATAAAAAAAAATTAATTATTGTTTAATAAAACCTGATTTATGAATTTCCATACATAACTCAATTTCTTCAGGATATCGTTTCATATGACCTTTGAAGTATGTTTTAAAATACCAAAGAGGCACTCTAGCTGCCATTTATAGCAAACGTTCAACTGTTGGTTTAGAAATTTCTTTCTTATCAGGTAAATAGATAAAACAAAAATTTTTGCAACATTAAAAAAGGTCTTACTTTGCATGTTCGAAGTAGACTCCATAGTTCCAAAGTCATCTTCCTCCTTCTTTTCTATTTCATCTATAAAAATTAGGTTAGCGAACATTCATCAATCTCATAACTGCTATAAAGAGAACAGAAGTAAGAGTATGGCAAACACAGACCCCTGGACATACCAGAGGTGGCGTTGGACCAGGTGTCTAGGAGGATTAAATATCCCCTGTTGACCCGTCACACCCGTCGTGAGTCTCAAATGTCGATCAGATAATCTGATAATCTGAGTAATTCATAGTTAAACTCAGTGTGTAAAGAACGGCCTCAATTTTATGAAACATGCCAGACAGCATTTTACTACAATTGATTGAATATTGTTTTAATGTCCCTCTTGAGAATATTTCACTCATATGGAGACGTCACCACTGCCGGTGAAGGGCTGCAAAATTTAGGTCTATGCTCGACGTTTACCAAATTTAAGTCAGTAATTTGCAATGTAGAAGTTTGATTCAACATGTACTTCATTTTTGAATAATTCAAGGGGCCAAATATGATACCAAACGAACTTAGTTCTTTAGTACTATGCTCGGCGCTTATGGCCATTGAACAGGGAGGGATCTTTATCGTGCCACACCAGCTTCGACACGGGATATAGGTTTTTCCGGTCTCGTCCGAAGGACCGCCCCATTTAGTCGGCTTTTACGACAAGCAAGGGGGTACTGAGGACCTATTCTAACCCGGATCCCCACGGGATGAAGAATAGAGGTTAAATGATATCAATTGTAATTGAAAAGGCTTTGCGCGACATCCATAGGTCTAAATTTGTGTCACCTACTGCAGGTAGCATCTCACCAAGACTGAAAAATTTCCAAATTAAAGGAACGTAAAATAAACCAGAAATGTTTCAAAAACATATTTACCCCGTTGATGCCAAAATGCAAATGGTTATAAGAATGTATCATTCAATTGATAGTAGTAACAAAACAACGCAAGATATTGAGTGAACATTATCTTCCCATGCCGAGAATGGATTGACCCTTGACCTTTAACCATTTGACCTCAAAATTAATAGGGGTTATCTACTTCTTAAAATGTACCAGTGTACCAAGTTTAGTGTCAAACAAGCAAATGATTCTAAAAATATTGAGGAAACAATGTATTGCCATATATCTGACCCTTGACCATGTGAACCCAAAATCAATAGGGTTCATCATCTCTTTAAGATGCAACAGTGTACCAAGTTTGGTACATGTCAAGGAAAGGGTTGAAGGTGATGATTGAGCAGACGGTATCTTCGTACGTCCAGAGTGGATTAACTCTTGACCATGTGACCTCAAAATTAATAGGGGCCATCTACCGGTACTCAAGATATACCAGTGTACCAAGTTTGATGTATGTGAAGCAATGGGTTCCTAAGATATTGAGGGAACTATTGATTTCCATGATATTTTTGAAGTAAATGTTACAGTTGAGTCAGGTCTAGATGTGATGCAAGTCTGAAGGAAGAATAGGGCATCCGAGAAAAGATCATTTTGTTCTCGACACGTTGGTAAAGGAAGGAGAACAATCTTTTTGGAGGGTACATATAGTTATTGTTCATTCGACATAGTCTGCAATGGATAAGAAGTTTTCTAGTTTTGGTTTCTATATTGTTTGGAAGATTGATACCTGTTGATCACTGTTCGTTATCTTCGCCTTTCATCAATTCTGTTAAGGTTTCGTAAGCCTGAAATTTGGGGATGGGCATATTCCATGTCGCAGTGTATCAAGACGTTGTATTTCTATTTTCGTAAATTTTCATTAACTGTATTGTTCCATAGCTTGCAACCATAGAAATTGGACGGTATGGCAATTGTTTTGCACAGATGATACATAGTCATGGGGTTTACATAAGGTATAACGATGCCCGCGAAAGCACAGATAGATCTCAACCCCTTGGAACAAGCGCTAATGACAGCATGTTTGATGATAATCCTTTGGCAGTGTTTGAGCCAGTGTTGCTTTGTGGGGTACGTGATATTATCAGTGGTACGCCAACAAGAGTCCTGCGAATTAAACCCAATACCCACGAATGTTCTGAAACAATGTTTGGAGTGTGTTTTGCAAGCCAATCAACAAATCTTTCTTGGAATCGAACATGCCATTGGCTTTCAAAGAAATAAACTTAAAACATATTTTTGTACATTTAATTTGTAATTCTGTATTATTGCAAACAGTTGTTTTTACAAGTTGATATCAAAAATCTCTTTTTCGTAAACTTTTAGCATGCCTTACATGTAGATTACCTTTTATAGTTTTACCTACATGTAGCTACTTTGTTAACATCAGTTTAGTATTATTTATGTCCTTTTTATGTGTATTTATTGTTCTTTGTTCTATATGTATAGCGCTTTAGGGCAGTTGTGTTGGTTTGATAAGGTGCTATTTAATGTACAACAAGAGCAACGCCAACATGGCATAATACGCCCGTAGATTTTGCTCAAGGAAAACATATTTTAGTGGGATTCATATTTTAGTGAAGTTAACACTGTCCTCTGTGAGGTAATTCATTATGCTTGTAGAAATGGATATCAAGATATAAAGAGGGATAGCCTTAGAATGTGCTACTTCATAAATATGTCAACGGTTTGGTTTGTATCCTGCCCACAAGGTTTTCCTAATAAGTGATACTACGACCTTGACCTTTGACCTTGAAACACAATAGGCACCTTCCTCTCATCATGATGATCAAATATACCAAGTTATAATATCCTGGAGCTTTTGGTTCGGTTTGTATCCTGTCCACAAGGTTTTCCTAATAAGTGATACTACGACCTTGACCTTGAAAAACAATAGGCACCTTCCTCTCATCATGATGATCAAATATACCAAGTTATAATATCCAGGAGCTTACAGTTTGGTTTGTATCCTGCCCACAAGGTTTTCCTAAAAAGTGATACTACGACCTTGACCTTTGACCTTAAAAAACAATAGGCATCTTTCTCTCATCATGGTGATCAAATATACCAAGTTATAATATCCTGGAGCTTACGGTTCGGTTTGTATCCTGCCCACAAGGTTTTCCTAAAAAGTGATACTACGACCTTGACCTTTGACCTTGAAACACAATAGGCACCTTCCTCTCATCATGATGATCAAATATACCAAGTTATAATATCCTGAAGCTTACGGTTCGGTTTGTATCCTGCCCACAAGGTTTTCCTAAAAAGTGATACTACGACCTTGACCTTGAAAAACAATAGTCATCTTCCTCTCATCATGGTGATCAAATGTACCAAGTTGTAAAGTCCTAGGGCTTATGGTTCAGTCTGTATCCTGCCCACAAGGTCCGGACGGACGGACAGACAGACAGACGGACGACGCCATACCATAATACGGGACGTATCTTCGACAGGCGAATAAAAATGTTAATAATTCAAGATAATGATTTTGTGTTACTGCTAATATATTTTCCTGAATGTTCAAATACTTGTCCACATATTATTTAAGAGTCTCTCAAGTGAATGCTTTGTCAGCAGAAACCGGTCGCGGTAGTTCAGTGGTAGAGCGTTCGCTTCGTAACCGGGAAGTCCCGAGTTCAAGCACTGCTCGTGCTATGGCCGCGTCAAACCTAAGATGTTAACATAGGTAGTGATTGTGCTTTCGCAAAATGCTCGGCAATTGGAAGCGAGAATCACGGGTCTCTCGGATATGACCTTAAAATGGAAATCCCATGTCGTGGCATTTGTTGGCACGCTAAAGAACCCTCACTGCCTGCGCGCTAAGCATAGTTCTGAATTTGGGGTACTTCACCTACAGCTGGTGATGTCTCAATACCAGAGTGAAAAATTCTCAACGAGCAGGTTGCCTTTGACCTTTTGCTGGGAATGGTAACATGCTTGACCTAGAAACGATGTATTCAAAGCGACATCTATAGACATATTTGTATTCAGTGTCCATCATCAACTCAAGTGAGCAATGTCTTCTGCAAAAGCTGGAAAGTGGTAATTGTGGGTGGATTAGGACATAGAGATTGTTTAACAGGTCGATGATGAAAAGAAGATACAAGATACAGATATTGCACTGACATTTAATCAAAACCTCCCTCAGAGAGAATTACATAATCAGTTTAAATGTCAGATGGATTGGTGCACCATGGCCTACTTTAAAGTTTTTTTTATTCAAAATGTGTGTGGTTTCAATTCAGAGTGCCTAATATGTTTCCAGGTTGAATTTCACTGTCCGATGAGTGTATGTTTTACTGTCAGGTTGAATTTCACTGTCCGATGAGTGTATGTTTTACTGTCAGGTTGAATTTCACTGTCCGATGAATGTATGTTTTACTGTCTGCGGTATTCTTGTTATTATTGGAACGACTGCGTTTCTATAGTAAGGGGATGCATCGAATATTTATCACAGCATTGTAGAAATTTTTAAAGAGAGTGGACGTATCGAAGAGTGATCACAGCATTGAAGAGTATTTAGAGACAATAAGACTCAATAATAAGGTTGCCAGAAGGAAGAATCTCTGCGTTTGTAACATTGTCTGTGCATGGTGTTTTCCTACCCCTGAGAAAGGATGTGATGGTAGTCATCACGTGAATTAGAAAACAGGTGCTCCACGTCGTTGCCTTATGCCTAAATGCACGTATATGCAGCGTCTATGAGATCTTTTTCATAGTTGTTGTTTTCATCCTGGCGTTAGATGGGAGTTTGGGGTGATACCTTAAAAACCTGTTTTAAAGAACCCCCACCGTTATGGCATTGGGCGACATACATAGATCTAAATCTATGGTACCACCAACTGGGGACATCTCAAAAAGTAGTGGGAAAATATCGACAGGTCGTAAGCAAACAGAACTTATAACTTATCAGACCTTCGCCTACAGCTGGTGAGGTCTAAAAAATGAGTAGAAAATTCTCGATAGGTCGTAAACATAAAACCCCAAAAAGGTCTTCTTAAGGATGGAGTCTTGTCAACTTCATTGTAATTAAAAAGTTTTTATTTTTTCACAGAATGTGCATTATGATACACTTAATTCAAAAAGGTGAAGAAACCATGGGGTCATCAGCCTTAATTTTGCGTCAAAGTGAGCGGAAGTTCACTTTCTATAAATAGCACTTTTTCCGGATAAAATTGTAAAATTGAAACATACCTTACACAAGTGTTCAT
The DNA here is from genome assembly GCF_947568905.1 of Ostrea edulis. NCBI lineage: Eukaryota > Metazoa > Mollusca > Bivalvia > Ostreida > Ostreidae > Ostrea > Ostrea edulis. Next base: position 29,169,819 of record NC_079165.1, on the reverse strand, counting down.
AGAAAAAATTCTTGATGTTGATTTTTAAATATTTTAGTATGAATATACAGCATGATATAGCAGTTGTATATTTTGGGGAAAATTTTATTAAGATATACCCCAAACTTGTTCCTATTCTAATTCGAATTTCCTCTGTCTAATTTTAAAATTTTACTTTTTTGAGCCAAAATAATAAAAGTTCTTATGAAAATTATACAATGACCATATATTTACAAATTTCTATAATTTTGCCTAAAGATAGGCAATTCCTTATAGTTTATTCCTGAAGAAAACAAATTGCAGGTCATCACCCATTTAAGAAAGTAATTTTACTTAAAATTATGAGATTTATTTCAAATTCAAATTTTACATTCATTTAAAGCAACTACATTTACAATATCAAAATTTATTAGTGTTATAAGCAAATTATCAGTCATAATTTGCTATGATGCTTTGAAAAATATGATTTTTTTTAAAAAGCAACAATCACAAGCTAGCTGCTTTCGTGGACTGGAGTTTTCAAGCAGCCTAATCCGAATTTTCTCCATCATTAGTTCTTAAAACTGAAATACAATTCTTTTTAAATTTATTTTTTAATTACAACTTAGTTTGATGCATTTTAATGAATAAAAACACATTGTGTTGAAATTCAATCATTTTCATTTGAAATGAAAATGGAAATTTAATAGGATAATTTCATTTGGTACATTAATTTGTATCAAAATTCAGAACAATATCACCACCGTGTACATCATTACTGATGCAGTTTGCACATAATTTATAATTTTTGCAGTTACTTTCCAATTCTTGCAACAATCTCTCTCTCTCTCTCTCTCTCTCTCTCTCTCTCTCTCTCTCTCTCTCTCTCTTCTCTCTCTCTCATAAACAGAACATGTTAAATTGAGTATAGTATACAATAAACATTCATATCTGTTAACATTCATACATTGCTATTGTAAATGCAGAATTACTTTAGTTTGAAATTTTGAAACAAAATTAAGAGGAGCATCCATTTTCCAAGGATTGACTTCTACATTTTCCATTTTTGCTAAACATATTTCCATTAACATTTTCGATTTCTGTTATTTCTGAGTCTTTTGCTGTTATAGGTATTTTTGGAAAGGTATAGGTGGAAAACTTTTCTTTACCACACACGGCAGCTGTGTAATATGAGAATCTCTAGCTGGAAAATGAATTAACACCAAAATATAATACATGTATTCATTTAAGAACCTCTTTTCTCAACTGAACAATCAATTTGAATATTGGGCAGGTAGTAAAAAGTAACAAACCTAATCCTTTTGATTCCAAGTCAAAGAATACAAGAGGAAAATGTTGCTGGCTGGAGTGCTGTTTGACAGTTGGCTCTGGTACATGTACCATTATCATATCAATCTCATCAAATGTAATATCACACTTGAAATTTTCTCCTTCTTTCATCTCCATCAGTAATGTTGATTGCTTCCTAAAATTTTGATAGTCATCATTATCTAGATTTAATGAAATATTGTGATGAGAAGTCTACATTTTTAATAAAAGAAATGTATCAATTTTTTTTTTTATTTGGAAATTAACTCTTCTGCCAGTTCTCCACTGTGAATTAACCCTAGGGTTTTCATATACCTTGTGAAAAAATAATTCAATAATTTAAACATGCATAGAATTTTTTCATTTTTTTTTTTTTTTTTTTTTTTTTTTTTTTTGCAATTTCAATGTAATAAAACATTGAATACTTCTGAGCATCTAAATGCTTATTGTCCTTTCTACAGTAATTTAGCCCATCCAAAACAGTGGGCATCTAAGTGACATTGGACACATCTGATCAGTTCACCATAGAGATAATTGTTATTTCAATATAAAATGAAAAGCATTCTATCCCTTCATTAAAACACTTCATGAACGCATTTTCACATCTCAAAGATATTTATAATAGTTAAAAATAATTGATTCTTAAAACAATCACTTATTTAAAAAAAATAATAATAAAAAAGACTTCTGTATTTTGTTCATGATCAACCCCATTCCATTCAATAAGAGCAATTAAGATTTAATTTTTTTGAAATCCACATCATACATTATGATTTACTAATTTTAGACCTGACTGGGACACTATACTTTTTCTCTTTAATTATAAACACATTTAATATAGTGCTTTTGTTGATAATGATCAACCCTATTACTTTTAATAAGAGCCAATTTTTTAAAAATCCACATCAGATGATTTACTAATTTTAGACTTGACTGGGACACCATACTTTTTCTCTCTAATTATAATCGAGCTTATAAACACATGGGCACTGGAATGGGGTTTTGAGAAATTGTGCATCTTAATGCACGTAATTATCATTGTTTCATTGACGATGTTTAATTTGGTTGATACAAATTACGTCAGTGTACCCGAGTATTAAAAATTCATGTGAATGTGCGTATACGTACACTGCACTGACTAGTAAAGAGTCATGACGTACGACATAAATGAGTTCGCAAAATGGCCGACCGTCACGTCAATCGCAATAACACCTGAAATATTCTAAGCGCCTGTTTTGTATCAATAACAGAAAATTCACTTACCAAATGGACTTAATACTTTGTAATATGACCTCGGGTACGTAACACACTGCGAATTCTCCTTGGAAGAGTGTTATAAAGACTCCGAATATAATGTAAAGGGAGGTCACTCCAAATATCACGGACAACTCTCTCCAGGTCTTTGGCATTTCGGATCTCATTTGTCCGTCTCTGTACCCAAAGTTTTAACACTTTCCAGACATTTTCAATAATGTTAATGTCTGGACTCTGTGGAGGCCATGGAAGTGTACTGATATCATTGCCCTGCTTCCACTGATTTGAGCGCAAAGATACGTGGCAAGGAGCATTGTCCTCTTGAAAGATCCAGCGGCGATTTGTAAAGTGTCGCGCAACAACTGCTATGCTATGCAGACGATATTTGTTTAACAAAGGGGGATAATTCAAAAACTCAATGAAACGAAAGTAGAAAATAACTACAACTAGTAATCCTAATTGTTCGCGAACAATTAGAGGTCTTTCCACCTTTTCTGGATTTGTTTCTTGACCTTTGATCTTGATCCATTCTTCAGTAGGTCAAATGACCACCCCCCCCCCAAAAAATAATTGATATGGCTAGAAAAGAAATTCAAATTTGCCGCCTTGAGTGTTGTAGTGTTGGAGATTAAGGCCTTGGTTTCGCACGATAGTACCGGTCAAATATTTGAAAAAAAGGGGTGTGAGTGTTTCATAACCGGCACATATCAGGTAAAAGTGTAATGGGACTTGTGCAGGTGTTTGGGGTGACTTTGGGCCTGTTAGATATGATATTTGGAGGTGCAAAGAAACCGGATGTAACATTTTCCTAGATTGTAACTGCTCGTGCATGCTGGGAGTCTACAAGCCTCATGTTGTCAGATGTTGTGAAGATGCACTGGATTTGACCGTGTGTGTTGTGGATTGTGGAATTGAATATACAGTTTGTAATTGCTCATCCTATGTGTTCTAATTCACGGAGACAATGTCTTTCAGTCATTTCACCCAAGGAGGCATGCATATACGGATTTATAGGCTTTGATAACAAACAACCAAAATGGCGGCCGGACTGAATTAGAAAGTGTCTGAGTGCATGTAGGATATCTGAACGGAGAATAGGAGTACTGCATCCCATCTGATCCTGCAGGTAAGTGTTTATTTGTTTACAATGACAGTCGGGATGGAATGTCAATGAGTTCAACTGTCAAGTAAAGTTGCATCATCATTATCAAAAAAAAACCAACTTAGTCTTTATGTTGATGCAGGCAGACAATTGAATCTGGCCTATGTCTTTTCATGAATGTAAATGGAATTCATGTTTGATTGACAAGACAGTCAAGAAATGGAAGAAATTGGTGTAGGTCAGATGTGTAGGTGTAGGTCAGATATAAGCTAGAATCCTGTAATTGTTGCATGGCATGAGACCGGTCAAAATAGTGTATTTAAAACAGCTGATCACAGACAGATCACTTAAAGGGTGGGGGATTTCTTCCTTGGGGACGACAGGCGTGATGGGTGAGTTGGCCTTACTCACGGAGACTGGCCCCTGGATGCGTGACCTTGACCTTTGACCTTGACCCACTTTCAAGGTCAAACATAAAAAAAACACAACAACAACTGAACTTAGTCTTTATTTTGATGCACTAGCTCAGTGGCAGACATTGATGTCTTTTCTTGAATGCAAATGCAATTAATGTTTGATTTACAAGGAAGTCAAGAAATGGAAGAAATGGGTGCAAGTCAGATGTGTAGGTGTCGGTCAGATTAGCTAGAATCCTGTTGTTGGGCATGAGACCGGTCAAAATAGTGTATAAACAGCTGATCACAGACAGATCACTTGAAGGGTGGGGGATTTCTTCCTTGGGGACGACAGGCGTGATGGGTGGGTTGGCCTTACTCGTGGAGACTGGCCCCTGGATGCGTGACCTTGACCTTTGACCTTGACCCACTTTCAAGGTCAAACTTTAAAAACCCATGGGAGAGAAAGTGTGACCTTTGACCTTGACCCCATTTTGAAGGTCAGAGAGGTCACGGGGCTTCGTTTAAGTGGTCTCGCGTCTCTATCTACATCCGTGAAGAAGTTGTGGGCTCGAACGACGACGTCGGAGACTTTCGGGGGCGAGAACCGTGCTTCAGGGTTCTCGGTTTCCCTCGGTCAACTTCTCTGTGCGAGAGTGTTTTATCTTGAATTCGTCGGTCAAGGTTTCGGGTCTCCATGACTTGCGGTCTAGCAGGAGTAGCGATAACGGGGTTTTCGACCTTAAGTTGCCGCCATTCGCAGAGTGGTCAAAGTTCAGAGTTGACATTCATGATACCGAGACCAGTCTAGAATTCCATGCTGACCCATGTGATATTTCGATGCTATCTGAAGCGTGAAAGAGCGTATAAAAAGTGCCATTTTCTAGCCTTTCTGGATGACTTTGACCTTGACCTATTTTTCAAGGTCAAGGTCACCCAACCCGTTCCAGTGGGTTCGGTGTCTCTACGACGAATACTTTAGGAGTCGACAATTTCTTACGCAGAAACCGTAAAACACGAGGGGTACTAACTTCCTGAAAGGGTCCTCGAATCCTTTGGTTGAATTCCCATGTCAATTGGACCAAGTCACCTCTATGTTCTGGAAAAGGTCGGATGCTCCTATCATTCACGGTTTTCGAGAAGAACCGATAACAAGGGGTTTTCGCGTAAAGTCCTCCAAGTTCGTTAAAGGTCAAAGTTCAGTTACGCAGGGTCAAATCTGAGCATGTTTCGAGATGTCGAAAAGGATGGTCTACATTGATTTTCGATAAGTCTTAAGACGTCAAGAGCTTCTCGCGGCGGAAAGAAAAGAAGACAAATAATAATAAAAAAAAACAGAACAATATCAAAAGGTCTTTCCACAGAAAGGTGGAAAGACCTAAAAATACCGGGAACACTTTTTTATTCAGGATAACAACGAATGTATCGTGTATCTCATTCTGTAATACGCAAGTTTACAACGTCGGCCATTTTACGAACTCATTTATGTCGTACTACTGTACAAGCTACGTACATGTAGGTTATACATGTGTACACAAATATTTTGCAGGTCTACGATTTTATAGAATATATACAGGAGTTGTATTGACCTTACGGAAGATAAAAATTAAAGATTTACTATTCCCAAAAGAACAGATGGTGTACATTTTACTTACATTTTCTTCGTGTGCGACAGTATTATTGTCATTTGACATGTCGCGTCGTCTGTCAGTGCCAGGTGTGGAACGATGCTGTTGTTGTCTTTATCGGAGGAAATTGCATAATCATGCTGTAAAAGAACAATGCTTTTCTCCCATCCTTTTCACTGGACTTTGGCGACGTTTTATCTATTTGCGGTAACAGACTTCACAAACTGCCCTTAAATTGCCGCCTTGATTTTTCCATGTTGTTTACGTTCGTAAGAGCTAAGGTGGTTGTCGTAGGTTTTTTAAGTGCGTTTATCGAAGCATTGCAAATTCAATGAATTCTGCTGGTAAATGATACAAAATTGCTATTTCTATTTCAATAAAATCATTTATTAATTGTTTATTCTCCAAAAACTAACAACAGAAATTTTACGTCACTCAAGCTATGGAGACCCACTTACGTTAAAAAACGCTGACAAGTCTCCATTCTATCATGAGTTCAACTGTCATATTCACAATTTCCAGATACTCATAAAAGGTGACTTAACACAAATGCTACAAGAGGTCCATGGGCCACAACGCTCACCTAGGTCAACGTGGTTCTGCTATCCTTCATTCTTAAAAAATGAACACATAAAAATTGTTGGCGTTTATTTTCTTTGTTATGATAATTCGAACAAGTTATAAGTAGGCCACATGGACAATTCTAGGCAAGTTTTTGTGAAAGTGTTTCAAAAAAAGAAATTATATTTTGATACAAATCTCTTAGTAAAAAGTTAAAAATCTTTCTCCTTATAAAAATATGAAATAGAATTAATCGATTTCAGCACACATTCTATGAAAATTAGATTTTCCTTATTTTTACCAGGGGTAGATAATTCTTCCAAAAAGTCTCAAATGCAAAAAATATCGGCTTCTAATCATTTACTAATCATGTAATTTTGATCTACTTCACTTACATCATTATTCAACAATATAGCTTTATTTTGATTTAAATCATTCAAAAATGTTTAGTCCCGTGGTGGGCTGGGTTAGAATAGGTCCTCAGTACCCCTTGCTTGTCATAAGAGGCGACTACATGGGACGGTGTTTCGAATAAGACCACAAAAATCGAGGTCCCGTGTCACAGCAGCTGTGGCATGATAAAGATCCCTCCCTGATCAAAGGCCGTAAGAGCCGAGTATAGGCGTAAATTTGACAGCCCTTCACCGGTAATGATGACGTCTCCATATTAGTAAAAGGTTCTCGAGAGGGACGTTAAACGATATTTAATCAATCAATCAATCAAAAATGTTCAATCTCCTTCGTTATACATTGAATACCTTAATAAAATTAAGTCCCTGCAATTCTTATGAAAGGCGAAGATAACGAACACTGATCAATTTCATAACATCTATAAGGAATACGAAATAGAGAATTGGGCACAAACACCGACCCCTGGATATACCAGAGGTGGGATCATGTGCCTAGGAGGAATAAGCATCCCCTGTTGACCGAACGTTTCTCCTATAGATCCCCATTTAAAACTTTGATCCCATATTTTGCCGTAAACCTACCCTAAATGGGGGGGGGGGGGGGGGGGGGGGGGGGGGGGGGCATGATTCGAAGAGATCTTAAATAACACTTCTATAAGGAAGCTTTCATATAAGGTTTTTATTTTCTAGTTCAGTGGTTCTTGAGAGGACATTTTTAAAAAGATACCACCATATTTTCACTATTTCTTAAGGACACATCGCATGTCTATTCATGCCTTAAACTACTTTAAATGTGTTTTAAATGAAATATTTTGCGTAGTTTTTTAGTTTGAAAGCGATGAAATATGCATATTGACTTTCGATATTTTACGCGCCTTTTTGTGACGTCATATGCGACCTCGAACGAGAAGGTTTGAAAACAGTTGATTTAATCGACAAAAAGCCAATTATAACGTTAATGTCTTGTAAATCATATTACATTAGGGTGTTTTGTGTCGTTTAATGGTGTACTAGCTGTCAATAGAAGGGATTTAGACTGAGCCCCCCCACCCCCCCCCCCCCCCCGTATTTCGAAGGAAGGTGTGAGGGGGAAAGACATGGATAATTTTTTTGTCGGCGCAAGGAAAACCAGTCGCCATTGTCCATGTACTTTTTAAAAAAGCAGATGGACAGAGACCCAGATAAACTGGTAAAAATGGTTAAACATTGCTATACCTACATCATATTTATGCATTCTGTTCTCGTCTTCAAATTCAATACTCACTCGCACCAACTGACCTTTACGTTGTAACAACATATACTCGTACTTATGCTCCCAGTTTCTACCAGATAGTAAAATTAGAAAAACAAGAGGCCCATGGGCCACATCGCTTACCTGAGTCACAATGACCCATATCTGAAGACTTTCCATGTATATTTGCATGCAAAACCTTAGTCCCTACTGTGTCCCCAACCTACCCCTGGAGCCATGATTTTTACAAACTTGAATCTGCACACTATGTCAGAAAGCTTCCATGTAAATGCCAACTTCTTAGGCCCAATGGTTTTTGATTTTCCCTATATATTTGTATGTAAAACTTTGATCCCCTATTGTGGCCCAATTTGAATTTTGAACAAACTTGAATCTGCACTGTGTCAGGAAGCTTTCATGTAAATCTTCAGCTTTTCTGGCTCAGTGGTTCTTAAAAAGATTTTTAAAGATTTTCCCTATATATTTTATATAAAACTTTGATCCCCCATTGTGACCCCAACCTACCCTCCGGGGCCATGATTTGAATAAACTTGAATTTGTACTATGTCAGGAAGCATTCTTGTAAATCTTAGCTCTTCTGGTTCTTCGGTTCTTGAGGAGAAGACTTTTAAAGATGTTCCCTATATATTTTCGTGTAAAACTTTGATCCCCTATTGTGGCCTCAACTACCCCCGGGGGCCATGATTTGTACAAATTTGAATCTGCACTATGTCAGGAAGCTTTCATGTAAATGTCAGCTCCTCTGGCCCAGTGGTTCTTAAGAAGATGTTTAAATGATCCTACCCCAATTATGCATTTTTTGTGATTATCTCCCCTTCATTTGAACAAACTTGAAAGCCCTTTAGCCAAGGATGCTCTGTGTCAAGTTTGGTGGTAATTCACCCAGTGGTTCTGGAAAAGATGAAAATGTGAAAAGTTTACAATGACGACGCCGCCGACGAAAAACAACGAACAGATTTTTATCATAAAAGCTCACTTGAGCCTTCAACTCAGGTGAGCTAACAATCAAAGATTTAAAAAAAATTGTGTTTCCTAACTTTGAATTAAATTATATGTTTTCTTTTTTTTCAAATGAAATCGTAACATCAAGTGCAGTATAACGCCGTGCTCCCACTTCCTAGCGACGTGTAGTTCAAATTAAAAAAATAATAACAAGATTGCGATATTAAAATAAAGTATTGATATTTCCACTTTTGATTTGATTATTTTTATTTATTTATTTTCGAAATGCACACGCGACAGTAAGGTATGTAAATTTGTCTAATCCAAAAGGAAATGATAATTATTATTAAAATAAAAAAAACGCCAATACACAGATATTTAAAGGAATAACCTTACCAAATAGTGTTTAGACAGCAATCCATATAAACATGATCTACTCGCAATTGCCGATTTCATACTCGCTTTCCTCGCTACATTTTGGGTATTTACATCGTTATTTGTATGCATTGGTGGCTAAAACATAAGACTCGGGAAATATGTCATAATCGAAATAAATGTTGACCATAGTAATTAGATTAGGCCGCTAAAAGCTGATTTTTAAAAAAAAATATCTAACACTACTTTCACAATCAGTTGATCGAAGAAGATCGCATGTGACGTCACTGTACCACGTGACTTCCTAACAAATTAATGAGACTTTTTTTAAATCGGGGCTTAGATTTAAATCCGTATTGTGTCTAATTTTTCGAAATATTTCGGCGAACTAAGTATTAGAATCAATTACTTTAAGAAGAAGAAAGACGAAAAACACATACATGTATAATTTTGCTTACTTTAGAAACATGCGATGTGTCCTTTAATAACCTCTGCTTTGAAAGGAAGGTGACTGACCTTTCTGTCGTACAATTTTGAATTCCTTTTACCCAATGATGCTCTATGAGAGATATGGTTAAAATTTGCTTGTTGAAGAAGTTAAAAATATGTAAAGTTAACGGACTGACGAAGAACAGACAACAGATGATCAGAAAGCCTCCTTGTACTTATTGCTCAGGTGAGCTAGAAAGATTTGTATCGTGTGTTATATAATATGAAAAGGAAATAATATGCGAAAATCTCATATTCTTATTTCGTATGTCCTTGGTATGAAAACTTCTAGAAGGACCACTTGGTGTAAAGAAAATAAATTGAAAAAATGTCTTGCCCTTACCACCAAAACCTCGTATGAAACCAAGACCTCCACGAGAACCACGAGGCGTGCTCATTTTTTTCTTCTTAGGTAACACAACTGAAAACAATGTTATTATTACAAGATTTAAAATAGATAGAAAGATTATAATATTCATCCATACATAACTCCTTACGTGAATAAGAAACGATGAAGACAACGAACAGTGATCTATCTGATAATTTCTATATGCAATACAAATTTAGGAGTTGGACAAACAAGGGCCCCTGGATATACCAGAGGTGCGATCAGGTGCCTAGGAGGAGTAACCAACCACTTCTGACCGGTCACACCCACCGTGAACCCTATATCTCGATCAGGTAAACGGAGTAATACGGAGTCAAAACCAGTGTGTAAAGAACGATCTAATGATTGGTATAAAACACGCCAGACAGCGTTTGACCCAATGACAAATTGTATTGAAAAACTAGATAATCATAGCGAAAATATAATTTGCAAAGTGCAGACTTAAAACAAGACTGTTGAAATTCCTGTAACATCGATATGTTTTTTAGTAGTTTTCACCGATTTAAAAACTGATCATACACAGAACAAGCCCCAGTGTAACGAATCAGTTAAGAAGCTCTTGTGTAACGAATCAGTTGAGAGATGTAAACACCATATACAGGTGACAATGGAATATTGCTACATAAATATGGGAATTTGACGATGGAGAGGCTGTGGTAATCCCTTTTGCCATAACAGTGAGTTGTTAATTTGCCGTTAACAGATTTATATTCAATAAAATATCCAAGTACGAAGCAGATGTAGGAAACTCTGGGGTGTCATTTACTTCGAGTTCACTTGGATGTAAGGTGAAGATAACGAACAGTGATCAATTTCATAACTCCTACAAGCAATACAAAATAAATAGTTGGGCAAACACGGACCCCTGGACACACCAGAGGTGGGATCAGGTGCCTAGGAGGAGTAAGCATCCCCTGTTGACCGGTCACACCCGCCGTGAGCCCCATATCCTGATCAGGTAAACGAAGTTATCTGCAGTCAAAATCAGTGTGCCAAGAACGGCTTACCAATCGATATGAAACACGTCAGACAGTATTTGACCCAATGCGAGGTTGTATTGACGAACTAGATCGTTATAACGACCATAGAATTTGCGAAATGCTGACTTCAATCGAGACTGTTGAAATCCCTGTACCATCAACTTGTTTGTCAGTAGCTTGCCTCGATTTAAAAACTGACTATACCCAGAACAAGCTCTTGCATATCGAATGAGTTGAGATATATAAACACCATATGCAGGTGATAATGGAATATTGCTACATAAATGTGGGAAGTTGACGATGGAGAAGCTGAAATCATCCCGTTTGTCATACAGTTGAGTTGTCAGTTTGCCGTTAATGTCTACTTTCAATAAAATATCTAAGTATGAAGCAGAAGTGAACGACTCTGTGGTGTCCTTTATTTCGAGCTCACAAGGATATATCAAATCGACATATGAATGAAAGCTATCATTATTAATAAACAAAACGTCATCGATATATCTAAAAGTCGAACTGAAGGTTACAGCGAGAGATTTTTTTTTCTCACGTACAATTTTTTTTAATAAATTCTGCTTCATATGAATATAAAAACAGGTCAGCTAACACAAGAGCACAATTCGTGCCCATGGGAATTCCAACAGACTGTTGGAAGACCTGATCACCAAAGACCACGAAGATACTGTCAATGAGGAACTCTAGCATATTTTTTATTTCAACTTCAGAGTACTTGTACGTGGAATCAGAGTGGTGTTTAACAAAGTGAGTTTTTGAATGACTGATCGCTAGATATGAATATTTCCGTTTTTGTTGAAGAAGCAACTGTCTATGATGTCAAAAAGTCTAGTCTTTAATTTATCGTGAGGAATGGTCGTGTATAGTGTTGAAAAGTCATAGGTTTTAACGCTATTGATTTGGGAAAAATTCTGTGATTTCAAGTTTACTAAAAGTTCTTTAGAATTTTTTAGAATCCACATTTGATTAACACCACTTCTGGCATATGTAGTCGCACAGTAAGTTTGAAGTTTCTCCTTCACATCTGTTAACATTTTCGTGAGGAGCAAAGATAGGGGCTTGGTAGAGCACTTACTGGATCCAGCAATGTATCTTTGTTTGTAAGGGTTTTTATGTAGTTTAGGAATCCAGTATAGGTACGGTAACTCATATTCATTCGACCCATTGACTGGAATATTAAATGTGTCTAAAACTGAAGCATGGTTTTGAAGAATTTCGTCTTTTGAAAGGGCAGTTAGAGTATAAGTATGATACCAAAAGTGGAATTAATGCCAAGTTCGTTTAAAATACAGTTGTAATAATGAGCCTTACAAACAAAGACAATGTTGTTACTAGCTTTGTCAGCTGGAACCAAAACATATTCCTCATGTAACCTATCTAATTCTTTTATCACTTCTGGTTTACTAAACACAGAAGGATAGATGGTACGTACTTTTGTTTTCATGTGTCTGATGCGGGATTTTAATATCCCTCTTATGCTTTTAACCCATTCTGACAATGTATCAAGTTCTTCTTTTTCATATTTAGCCCACCGTCTGGCATAATCTTCGACAGAACTCATAATAGAGATGAAGTTCTGTCACCAATTAAAAGACCGAGGTTCTCTGTATTTAGGACCTTTAAGAATAAGTGATTTGAGGTCCTCATTTTCAACTATATCAACATCACCAGTAATGATATGTCCAGCTGGACTATAGTTGAAAGAAGATGAAGAACAAGAGCATGTTGGTGGATTACGTATAAGATGGTCTATATCTAAGCACTGCAAGGTTTGTTTATAATTAAAAAGTATGGATGCAATAGTAGAAGTATAGCTGTAAGAAATACAGGGTGTAGACTTGAACTTAAAATAAGTTGGAATACACGACTGAACCCTTTTATGACAAAGAATGTTGCTTATGTTGACGGCATCTATTCCTTTGTTTGTAAATTTGAGCTTAAGGAACTGACGGCATGATTTGGAAGGAATATCATCCATGGTTCGTGCTGGTTTATAGAGCCTGTGGTAGGCAACATCCATAATCATAGAGTTCAGTCTATATTCAGGTGTTGAAAAATACAAGTATAGACTATCCATAGCTTCTTCAAATAACGTGTGTAAAACCCTCAATGGAATAGAGTAAAGTTTTGTACGAATATGATGTGGACCCAATTGTCTGTTGACGTGAGGAAAAAGTGAATAAAACGTGACATCATTTATACTTGGGTCTTTTATATGAACGATGTCCGTGACTGCGTTTTTGTCTTTGGGTATTGGGAAAGAGTCCCATCACATTAACGTTATTTCCTTGTGGACTAGTCAAATTTCCCACACCATATACATTATTATTGCATCCATATGGAAATGCAGTGCCTAGGGTCCTGATCCAGTGATCTTCTCGTTGTCTACGAAAAGGGGTGCTTAATGTAGGATTGTTTGTGTGATGGTAATGTTTTTCTAAAATCCTTACCCTCATGGACAAGATGGAGTGGTCCGGTGCATTAAAATGCTTGTAAAGAAGTTGGTTACCACCATTATTAATTTAAAATATGTGCCCCGATATTCTTTTATTAAGTGAACCCTTGGTTTCTCCCATATAAATTAAGCCACACAGGTTACACTCAATGGCGTAGACAACGTTAGAAGATTTACAAGAGAGATTATCAAACGTTTTGGTACAGAAACTACGTCCAGTTAGATTACTACTAAATGAATTTTTAGTGATCAGTATATCACAAGTTTTGCAATTTTTTGCAGAACATTTTGAGGTTGAACACATGGGGTCTGAAAAGGAATTATCAAATATATCTCTTAAAGGAACATAACAGTCTTTAATTTGGGTATAAGAATTTTGGTTTCTGTACCAAAGCTGACAATCTGACGATTGTATATACGACAAATCTTTGATATCGCGAAGGATAATCCGAAGGACACCCACCGATCTGTAGGAGCCTGTGTCCCTTATAGACTCTACAGAGTGACACCTTTTTATACTGGGAGACGTGTCAGCCAGTATTGTTTCGTTATTGAGTATATTCATGAAGAAACATATATCGAGCGACAAGTATCCTCGGGGACAGACTGTCCACCAGCAGAGATACAAACTCGATGGTTAAATGCAAGGTGAAGATAACGAACAGTGATCAATCTCATAACTCCTAGATATAACGAATCGACATTTGAATGAAAATTATTATTGTTAACAGATAAAACAATATAACTGTACTGAGTGCAATATCAACTCATCTGAAATCGTTTGAAAACAAAGGTTTAATCAATATATCTTTTTAACCTTATATTCCATTATATTATAAACCTTTGATTTTGCAAACTAAATGTACTAAATCTGTTTACAAACAGTTAAATGTAAATCATGATATACCTACTTCTGGCTGAAAGTGGAAAAAGCAGCTGATAGCCTATGGAATAGAAACATATGTTAAGGATGTTTTACTGAATGTTTTAAAACTAACAAGGACTCTACTATCCAATGGTTACAATGTAAAATACTTCATAGAATTCTGTCTGTCAATTATTATCTTCAAAAAATAATGCTGTGTCTTTTGATTTTTGTACCTTTTGTAATGATGAAGTTGAGATAATTTAACATGTTTTCATTGGTTGTGAAAAATTATCTATATTATGGAGCAATCTGAGCATGCACATTTATCAAACAACTTCCAAAAGAATAGGTTTCAATGTACTTAATATTTTATTAAGTGAACTCCCATTGTCTAAAAGCAACAGAATTGTAAATTTCCTTATCCTATATACAAAACATTATATTTTTTCTTGTTTGGAAAAAACCCAAACAAATCGCCACAGTTTTTGGAATTATTATCTATACAACAAAATACAAAGTTGAAAAATTTATTGTGTATCAGAACTAATTCAAAAATTTGAAAATACCTGGCATGTATGGAAAACACTTTTTGACAACATTAAAAAATCATAATTTTGCTACTCTAAGCATTTTCCCTTACATTTGAAGCTACTTTTATTTATTTTTTCAGTATTGTTATCAGTTTTTCTTCTACAATTATATTAAAAATGCAAGCACTTACCAATAAAAGTATGAATGTGACTATGCAAGTGTGAGAACATGGTTAGAAATATTACATCTATTCGCTTATCTTATGTCAATATTTGTGAAAATTATTTTTTTTAATAAAACATCATCGATATATCTAAATGTGGAGTTAAAGACCAGAGCAAGAGATGTTTTCTTCTCATGTATAAGCTTTTGAATCAATTGGTTATTAAGTTGTGTATGTACGGGTGGAGTAAGATAAAAAAAAACAACAAGAGGCCCAAGGGCCTAGAATCGCTCTTCTGATAAATTGTACAACCCCACCATTTCTATTCTTAGCCTCTTAGTATTCTAAATCTTTAGTTAAATCCTAAGAATTCAAAAAAAGTAGGTCAATGTGACCTACTTTTTGGTTTACACATTTTGAGAACCCAAGAAATATCAACTGACAAAGTTTGATGATTTTAAGCCAATTAGTATCTGAATATTGAAATATAGCTGTCAAATTCCAATCGTAGGTCATGGTGACCTACTTTCTGGTCAGCGAACTCCGAACATGCAAGACCCATCAACTGACAAAGTTTGATGACTGTAGGTCAAATAGTATCTGAAATATATAAATATAGCCGTCCAATTCCAAAAGTAGGTCAAGGTGACCTACTTTTTGGTCAACACCCTTTGAACATGCAAGACGCATCAACTGACAAAGTTTGATGACTGTAGGTCAAATAGTATCTGAAATATATAAATATAGGTGTCCAATTCCAAAAGTAGGTCAAGTTGACCTACTTTTTGGTCGAAACCCTTCGAACATGCAAGACCCATCAACTGACAAAGTTTGATGACTGTAGGTCAAATAGTATTTGAAATATATAAATATAGCCGTCAAATTCCAAAAGTAGGTCAAGGTGACCTACTTTTTGGTCGACACACTCCATTGACTCAAGATGCATCAACTGTCAAAGTTTGATGATTGTAGGTCAATTAGTGACTGAAATATATAAATATAACTGTCAAATGCCAAAAGTAGGTCACAGTGACCTACTTTTTGGTCGATACACTCCGAAGACTCAAGATGCATCAACTGACAAAGTTTGATGATTGTAGGTCAAATAGTGTCTGAAATATAGTAATTTAGCTGTCAAATACCAAAAGTAGGTCACGGTGACCTACTTTTTGGTCGACACAAACCGAAGACTGAAGACGCATCAACTGACAAAGTTTGATGATCCTAGGTTCTACAGTGCCCAAAATATGCATCTAAAATTGAAAATGTGAAATTTGAATATCTGCAAAATTCAAAAAGTAGGTCACTGTGACCTACTTTTTTTATAAATTTGTTTCAAGGGCTCAAGATGCATCAACTTACAAGATTTGATGATTCTAAACCGCTCGGTATTTGAAATAACAACTTAAAATATATCTATAAATGATAAGCCATAAAATTCAGAAAGTAGGTCACGGTGACCTATTTTTCAGTTGACGCATTTCAAGGTCCCATGATCCACCAACTGACAAGTTTTGATGATCATAGGCTTCAAAGTGTCCAAGATATGCATCAAAATTAATTTTAAAATAAATACCTGCAAAATTCAAAAAGTAGGTCACCGTGACCTACTTTTGAGACAACTTGACACAAGGTCCTAAGATGCATCAACTGTCAAAATTTGATGATCCTAGTCCTTATAATGACTAAAATATCTAAGATTTAAGGAATTTAAAAAAAAATTAAATTTAGGTCAACTTTAAAGTGACCTTGAGACCATGCCCTTTGCCCCAGGGTAATGCCTTGAACAATTTTTAATCTACAACATATTCTCATCCTTATGTGTAAGTTTGGTGATAATCTGCTCTGTGGTTCTTGAGAAGAAGATTTTTTAGCAACCACTACTTTTGTTTGTATTTTCCTGATTATCTCCCCTTGTTAAAGGGTCACATCCCTTTATTTAGTAAGTATGAAAGCCCTTGGGCCAATGATACCCTGTAACAAATTTGAAAAAAATTGGCCAAGGGGTTCTTGAGTTATAGCCCTTTTTCTAAAAAGTTTACGCACACCGCACAAATGGCCATAGCATTAGCTCTTTGAGCCTTTGGCTCAGAAGAGCTAAAAATAGAAGTAAAAATCAGACATTACAGTTTTGAAGCAAATAAAAGTAGAAAGTACATGTATGAAAGGTGAAGATAACTAACAGTGATCAATCTCATAACTCCTATAGGCAATACAAAATAGATAGTTTGGCAAACACGGACCCCTGGACACACCAGAGGTGGGATTAAGTGCCTAGGAGGAGTAAGCATCCCCTGTTGACCGGTCACACCCGCCGTGAGCCCTATATCCTGATCAGGTAAACGGAGTTATCCGCAGTCCAAATCAGTGTGCCAAGAACGGCTTAACAATCGATATGAAACACGTCAGACAGCATTTGACCCAATGCAAGGTTGTATTGACGAAATAGATCGTTATAACGACCATAGAATTTGCGAAATGCTGACTTCAATCGAGACTGTTGAAACCCCTGTACCATCAACATGTTTGTCAGTAGCTTACCTCGATTTAAAAACTGACTATAGGTATGAAACACGCCAGACAGCATTTGACCCAATGGCAGGTTGTATTGGCAAAAGAAATACTAGTATATCAATTAAAGACAAAGAATATATTGCAGTGGAGTATAAATCGGGATAGGGACTCCCAAACTCCCAACTGGCAGTGACAATATGGCCGAGATACAATGGGGGAAGCATGTTTGTAATTCATTGCATGCATACATTGTAATTGAGATGTAGGTATGACAAACTGTAAAAGTTACAGTGATTGAATATGGAAATGATGTGATAAAATATGATAAAATTAATAATCATACATGTATAATTTATCGAACAAATGAAATGGTTTGGTAAGCAGGTTTTCAGAATATTTAAGGGATGATTTTAAAAGATCATCGGATCTTTAGAAGTCTTTGATATGTCAAACCATAATAGTTCGCAGGATGTGCATTTTGATAAATGCAAGGTGAAGATAACGAACAGTGATCAATCTCATAACTCCTATAAGCAATACAAAATAGATAGTTGGGCAAACACGGACCCCTGGACACACCAAAGGTGTGTTGAAGTATAAGAAGATGAGAATTACCGTAAAGTTACAGCATATATAGATGTTATCCCCCAATTAAAAATTAAAAAGAGCCCTACTCCCACTCATGTGAATAAAAAAGCAGGACAATTTGGAAATGTTTGAATAAAAAATTATGTTTACTGTATTTAGACATGTTAAACCATGACAGTTTGCAAGATGTACATTTTGATTAACATGTTGAAATATAATAATATGGAAATTACCGTAAATATACAACTCATATATCACATATATACAACGTATGGCCCATCCCCATGTGAATTAAAAATAGACCTACCCCGCCCATGTGAAATCCCCACGTGCATTCAAAATAGACATATCCCCAACCGTGTGAAATAAAAATAGACTTGATTGATAACTCCAAAATTTAATGTGTTAAACGATGATCACGTAATTTAATCTTCAGAAGTGTCTGACATTTTAAAAAAAATAAAAATCATCAGTAACAGTTTGCAAGATGTGCACTTATAGGCCACATAAGATGAGATTAATTTTTATTTCTTACTCTGAACACATTATAATGTGAACATACGTTTGGTTTGTATAGTTTGTTTCGTTCGAGATCCGCTCCTTTCCCATCTTAATACACACGCGCTGATTATAAAATTCAAGTGATCTCGATTAAAATTCCGAACTGTTTTGCAATTTTTGCCGATTTGATAATTAGTCAACCGTAATAGACAAAAAATATGCTCAAATATCAACACTACAATAAGGCACAATGTTCATTATATCAAAATCAGAAATCTCTCTCCTGATTAGCTGGCATTAAAGGACAAAATATCGAATCCAGATGTATTATACAATGATATAAATCCTGCCTCGTAGGAATATAAAAACAGGCCAGTTAATAAAGCAGCACAATTGGTGCCCATCGGAATTTCAACAGACTGTTGGAAGACCTGATCACCAAAGACTTTGAAGATATTGAAAATGAGGAACGCCAGCATCTTTCTGATATCAACTTCAAAGTACGTGTGCGTAGAATCAGAGTGGTGTTTACGGTACATAACAGTCACCTATATGTATATGTGATCCAACCTGATAGTAAATTAAACTCACAAACATACCAAATATCAATTATTATTTTACCTTTACATGAAAGGTCAAACGCCATCAAAAACGGCACGCGGCACCACAGAGTCGTCCACTTCTGCTTCATATTTAAATATTTTATTTATTGTATCTTGTTTAACGCCTCACTCAAGAATTGTTCACTCATATGTAGACATCACCAAGACCGGTGAAGGGCTTCAAATCTAAGCGTTT
Organism: Ostrea edulis; assembly: GCF_947568905.1. NCBI lineage: Eukaryota > Metazoa > Mollusca > Bivalvia > Ostreida > Ostreidae > Ostrea > Ostrea edulis. The sequence goes on along the minus strand of NC_079165.1, from coordinate 29,150,326 downwards.
GCTCGAAGCTTACGGCCATTGAGCAGTGAGGGTTCTTTAGCGTGCCACACCTACTGTGACACGGAACATCCGTTTTTAAGGTCATCTCTGAGTACCTGTGACATTCACACCTGATGCCGAGCGTTTGACTATGGAATATATTTTCTTGAAAATAGAACTCAACTTTATGACAAACGGAAAGATTTAAGCTTCTTCATCGTAAACTTCCCATATTCAAGTAGCAATATTCCATTATCACCTGCATATGGTGTGTATATATCTCAACTGATTCTATACGCAGGCTACTGACAAACAAGTTGATGGTACAGGGGTTTCAACAGTCTCGTTTAAAGTCAGCATTTCGCAAATTCTATGGTCGTTATTATAGGATTAAACATTCTTTTTGAAGAATTTATCGATGTGTAAACTCCGGACATTTTACTCACAAACTGAATAAAAGTGCGAAGCACTTTTATGTTAAGTTTGTGAGTAAAATCGCCGGAGTTTACACATCGATAAATTCTTCAAAAAGAATGTTTGATTCTTATAATTCCAATTCATTCCCTTCATTAACAATTGCAAAAATTTGAATAGTTTCCCCGCACTATGTTGTTTGTTTTCAGGCGTGTATGAATACATTGCGTTTTCGGATTTATTGATGTGTAAACTCTTGTTCAGCTTTATTTTTGTCCAATCAAAACACTTGTAATAAATAACATTGGAATTATAACGATATGGTTTGTCAATACAACCTATCATTGGGTGAAATGCTATCTCACTTGTTTTATACCGATTGTTAAGCCGTTCTTGGTACACTGAATTTGACTACGGATAACTCCGTTTACCTGATCAAGATATAGAGCTCACGGTGGGTGTGACTGGTCGACAGGGGATGCTTACTCCTCCTAGGCACCTGATCCACCTCTGGTATATCCAGGGGTCCGTGTTTGCCCAACGCTCTATTTTGCATTGCTTTGAGTTGTGAGACTTGAGTTGAGTTATGAGATTGATCAGTGTTCATTATCTTCATCTTGCATGTACCCCTTCTAAGAAAGTGGATACATAATGCTGTCAAAGAGTCTATTCTTTAATTTATCGTCAGGAATAATCTTGTAAAGTGTTGCAAAGTCATAGGTTTTGATGTTGTTGATTTGAGAAAAGTTTTGCGATTTCAAATTTACTAAAGGTTCTTCAGAATCCACATTTGATTTACACCACTTCTAGCATATGTTGTGACACAATACGTTTGAAGTTACTCTCTCACAGCTGTTAATCTTTCGTGGGGAGCGTAGAATATATACTGAATCAGCAATGTACATGTATCTATGTTTCTAAGGTTTTTGTGAACTTTTAGGTGGCTCATATTCATTCATACCATTGGCTGATAAATGTGTTTAAAACTGAAGCATGGTAATGACGAATTTCCTCTTTTGAAAGGACAGTTACCCTTCTTTCTATATGAAGCATTAAAACAATGGTCTTTAAATGCTGAACCAAACATTAAGAAGTCAAAATTGGGTAAAGTTAACGGGCTGATGGAGAACAAACAGATGATTTAAAACTTGAGCTTATAGCTCAGGTGAGCTAGAAAGCTTTCTATCATGTCTTATATATATACATGTATTCAGTAACTACATGTATATAGAAAAGGAAATAAATTGCATCATTCTCTTATTCTTACCATAACCTCCAGAACCACGATCCATTTTTTTCTTCCTTTGTGGCACAACTGAAAACAAAGTTATTGTTACAAGATTTAAGATAGACAGAATGATAGATTATGGTATTCATTCATATATAACTACTTACGTGAGCAATGTGCTGAATCACGTGTACGACGCCTCCTTGTCTGTACTCTTATAGGTTTGGGTACATGATACTGTGGTAGAGTTTCTCGAGTCCGTTGATCCACTCCAACAAACGCCGAGTGCTTGCATGTAACATTAGCCGCAGTGCTTAGTGCTACCATAGCACCTTCTAGAGTCAACAGAAAGACAAGTATTGTTATTTAACGTTGAATTATTCCAATCTTTTAAATTATTTGTTGCCACATCCTGGACTCAACATAAAAAATTATTACAATAGCCTAAACTAGATTACAATAAAGTGCATCGCCACAGCACATGATACGCCCGTCAATCATTATTTAATTATCACAAAACAGAGAAGAGTGGATGAAAGGAAATCATGTCAAACTTTAATAGTAAAAAGATCTAAAATGATTTTTCCATTCATAATGCTATATGTACTTCTCTCTGCTGTAGTTTTTTAATGAAAACAAATAGTGCATTTATATATTTTTTCAACTGGTAGTTTTGGATTTAAACAAATGCCAAATCTGCAGCTTTGCTCATTGTATATCTTTTTATTGCCACATCTTAATAAAACATCAAATTACTTATCATTAAAATATGCCTATATACATATTGCAACCATCTGTTCATCTTACTCAGAAATGACACTCTGCATGTTGGTTGCTAAGAAAAAAAAATTAAAATTTTTTATTGTACAATGTCAAATTAATTTTGATAACTTCATTTTGAAAATAAAGGCTAGCCACCAAGACAGATCACTACTAATTAAGAGGCTTAGATTCCTTCTGCCCAATTCCCTAGAGATATAGATAACACCTGCTTGATCAGAGATGCTCTACCAGAAGTGATTAAGACAGTCTTCTTACACTAAACCCATTAATTAATCTTATCAAAATGCCCTTTGCATGCTACCCCCATGGGACAAGTGGAATTTCTCTTGTTACTGTTAGAAACAAAAGAAACATTATAAAGGCTTAAAAAACTGTACAGTATATCTTTAAAAAATATGTATTTTCTTGATGTAACATTTTTTAATAAGGTTACTAAAAAAACCATTAGATCAGAAGGGATTGTACCCATTAAAACATACACTTTTTAAAACATTCACCTTAATTAAATGTCACAGTGACCCTAAAGTAGGGTGTGACACACCTTCTACCTAAGATGCATTATTTGATCAAGTTTGGTGATTCTAGGTTTCATAGTTTTCAAGTTATGAGTCGGACAGGGTTTTGCCATATTTGGTCATATCTTCTTAATTAAAAGTCACAGCGACCTGGTTTTAATGTGCGACACACCTTCTACCCAAGATGCATCATCTGACAAAGTTTGATTATTCTAGGCCTCATAGTATTTAAGTTATGAGCCGGACACGAAAAAGGTAACAGACGGATGGACAGACGGACGGACATGAAGGCCATACCATAATACGTCCCGTCCTAAGACGGGCGTATAATAATCATTTTGGTGAATTACACCATCTCATTTTGACCTCTCTTAATTATTTCTTGTTTTGTTAACAGGCTTAGAAATCATCCTGGAACCCAAATACCTTGAGAATCGTTCATTTCCATCTCTGAGAGTCTGGATTTAGCAGCTAGCCTATGAAGAGGACAAGTTTCCTCAGCGATGTTTGTTTTACTGCGACTCAATACAAATTCCATGCTGTATTCTACCCTTTTACTGCCTGCATTACCGGTCAACTTCATTGAACCTTTGCCTAAAGAATTCTTTGTAAAAAAAAAAATCAAACACATAAAATACAGAAACATTGCATTGCATATGTAAGTTTTGGATAGCTAACAGAAGAAATTAATACAATACTTGTTAATTTTTGCCAGGATATGAATGCCAGTGTAAAAGGCAAGTATCTGCATTATCTAGGAATTTTAAACGGACGTGGATATCTCAAAGAGATATGGGAAATGTAACTTTGAATCAAGATTCATCTGATTAGGGAGGAAAATGGGTTTGGTAGTTGTTTCTATGAAGGCCTAAGATTTCATACAGGACAGAATTGTCTTAGTTTAAAAGTCCAAAGCGTTCGTTCTATAATCAATATAATGACTGATCTTGACCCAAAGTAAGCCGTCACCAATGTGTAGGAATGCATCCAGATTGTTGTTCTCAAGTAAAGCAAAACTGCTAGCGAGGGTGATTGGTAGTCCCACTAGTGCACACCACAAATCTCAAATATTCAACAACTAAGTCTACTTCTGTTTAACTTTAGTCATTAATTACGAACAAACGTACAAGCTACGTGTTTTACTTTTAAAGTAGAAAAAGGACAATATTATGTTTACCATTGCTCAATAATGAGAACTTTCTTCATTTTATGAATGCAAATCATGTAACTGGACTATGAGTGTTCAAAGGAACACATTTCGCCTGCAATGACGTCTTAATCCCATGGTACGATAAATGACCCTTAGACAATTGAATACAGACGGACATATAAACATACAACAGATAGTGTTCCCTAAGCGTCGTCATACTTAACAGACGACACAAATATAAAGATAGAACACACATGTGGAAAGAACTGTCTAGGTCATGAAAATTTAGAAGTACAAAATCCCATTTTGACTACCAATAAATTATCAAAAGAGGAGAGAGGCATGATTATTATTGGTAAACTTTCATAGTTTTGGCAGCAGTACACAGTGTGAAAAGCCTCTTTCAGTTCATAGATGTAGTGGGGAAGAGTGCGAAGTCCAACATCTCCATCACAAATATACACTAATGATGCAGACGAATATTCTTGGATTTCTTTAAAAAATCTTAAACCTCAGTTTGAGTTTTCTTTTATTTGAGCAGTCAAAATCTGAGTAAAATCTCAAACTTAAGTCCAACTTTCGACATATCCATTTTTTTTAATTTTTTATTTTTAGAAATCCAGGAGAGATTTCATGGAAGTGGTACGGATCAGGATATAGGGCGCATGGAGGGTGTGACCGGTCGACAGGGGATGCTTACTCCTCCTATGCACCTGATCCCACCTCTGGTGTGTCCAGGGATCCCTGTTTGCCCAACTATTTGTTTCTAATTTTTGTGAATGAATGCGTATGAAAATATTAATCAAAATGGTCAGTTTAAGGGTAATTACAAGGCAAGGCATCCAGAAAAAATAAGTTTTAGACTACAGGGGGTATCTCATATTATTCAGTAATTGTCAGATTTACGGTTAACTGTTATCATGCCATGTAGACTTTGACTGTACAAATCAATGGTCAACCAAATGTTTCTTTACTGTGCTGACTGGTGAAAAATTAAATAATTTCAATGTGTAAATCATAAATATAACAGCGGAGAATGGTTATTTTCAGGTTTAGTTCTTTGTATGTTTTAAGTGCAAAGATTATTTTTAATAATCTTTTATTCCAACTTTGAAAATACTTTATGAATTTCATAACTTCGTTTGAGCTCCAAATATCAATAAAATTTGCGCATACAGTTAAACGCTTTCTTCGATGATCATAGCTTTATCATCGCATGCATTAGAGTCATCGACCTCTAGCATACATCTTTAATTTCGGTGACAAGGCACGTATACATTACGTAAGTAAGGTTTTCACAATGGCTTAAATCTAAGCACTCGGCACACCTCGGTCGATTCCATCTGATGATGCAGGGTATCGTAATCAGCCGAGGTTAGCCGAATGGTATTTAAGCAATTCAGACGAAGGAAATGTTACGTCAGGTAAACGTGATGATAGCACCATCATTCAGTACGATTCAAGGTACTGTAGTAGGCCTTGTATTTTACTTATTAATTTCATAGACATGTCACGTTTTATTTATCATGAGGTGTGAAACTTTTGAAACAAAATATGAAAATGCAGACTTTTTTGTATGCATGTATTTTATAAATTTATTTTGATGACCATTTCATCATCTTCGTCAAATTAAGAAGTCAGATGTTTCTTTAATCTTAGTGAAAGTTACCTAACAAATTAAGTTCCTTACTTATAACGCTAAAATTAACGATCTCTGGTGGTATTCTGGTAGTTATGGCGGTCGCTGCGCAACCGCAAGATCTTGAATTTTCAATCTCGGCGCCGCGTTACACCTTCGATGCTTAACAAAGTAAGAAATCGTTCCTTCGCCATGTGTTCGGCATGTAGAAGCAAACTCACGCGGGCAGTGGGAACGACCTTCAAAACAGATGTCCCAGGTCAAGGTAGGCGTTATCACAATTATTTAAAATCCTTACTGCAATAGCCATGAGCGTCCTACGTTAGTCTTCTTTTTTACCTAAAGCTGATTAAGTCTCTAAGAATATCAATTACTTTATAAAAGCAAAATTCCCCTTGGTGAAAAAGGTATAAAGTCTTTTATCTTATAAGGTTTGAATACCTTTGAAACATCACCAGATATGATTCCATATAAAATGAGTGCCTCTCCTTGAAAAACCGGCGGGACTTTTTCCGGAGCATTGATAACAGAGCAACCTTTAGGGAGCTTCCATGTCAAGGTGGCGTCTGTTATTCCACACTGCACACTGTTCTTCATCACAGACATGACCTACAAATCACAGACACTCTTTAGTTTAATGAAATGCGTTAGTACCACAACAGCCATGTAAGCCGAGCAGCAAAAGTTTCACACAGCAATTTTTTCCCAACGCCTTTAACTTAGAGTTACTCCTGAAAGAAACACGTAGGCATCATTTAAACAGAAAGCAAATAAATTCAGCAATTGATATATGTAATAACTGTGACCCGTCAACAGGGGATGCTAAGTTATTCTAAACACCATCCCACCTTTGGTGTTTATAAAGTTTACACTTGCCCTTCCATCAATTTTCTATTCTTTTTAAATACATTTATTTGCGAGGCTGATCACTGTTCGGTACCTTTATCCTTTCCATGGTGCTAACGACATGTACATGCCGTTGTTCGTTAGGATTAAGTATTTGTGAGCCATCTTTCTGGTAGTAAAGATTAAGGTATAAGAATCCTACATAATATTAAATATTGAAATAATATGTCTAAAACATAATCGTATGAAAACCTGCAAAATTAAAATGAACTACTATTTTGCCTTGCTTTAAAGACCTAACCCTATTACCTAGGGTAATTTATTCGTCAGCTAGGTTCATTCATTCATTAAATAAGGTACTAGTAATTCAGTCATGAAGAAGGTTCATTCATCAGATAGGATCATTAGACAGGATCATTCATTCATCACTTAGACTAATTCAATCATCACCTAGGGTCATCCATTGATTCCGATCTAACAGGATTCTTGCTAAATTTCTGTAGAAAATTTAAAAGACCAGTGTTGGTAGTTTCTTTTATATCCAAGAGACATTTTCCTCGTCATGGGTTTGTGATTCTTCACACGTGACCGACTTTTAACGCTCATATCCTATTGGCGGACAATAATATTATGTATAGGCTTGATCAACAAACCTAATACAGTGAACTGTTTTATTTTGTCAAGAACCACATCACAGCAACGAATTTATTGTATATTCTGCTGCGTACGCCATATTGCCGTTTGTATTTTTGCGTATGATGTCTTATGGATTGATTGATTGTTTCTGGTTTTACGCCGTTTGTTTTGGCATTAAATGAAGTATGTTCGGTTGTGAGTGTTGGAGATTCCCTGACGGCCCCCAGTGAACCTACACGAAATTCAGGAAAACGATCTTTTGCGTGCCAAGGAGGTTCGCGTTGTGATTTAAGTTAATGGAAAGTCACAAGATTACATTCAGGCAGAAGTTCTCTCTTACGTAGATAAGAACGTGTTGATTTAAAATGTAAATGGAGCGGCAAGAACATTTTACAAGTCAGTTTGGTATTACATCTGAGAACTTTACCTCTTTCATTACTTTAATTAGAGTACTATCTGATTGTAATTGCGGTTCATCGTGGCGTTTCTGTTTAGAGTAGAATTCTATGCAAGCAGTTTTAGTTCTGGAAAATATTTAAACCATTCACATTAGCCAACTTTTTTTTTAGACAAAAGTGTAGTTTTCGCTCAGTGGAATTCATATTTTAACAGAACGAAGTCATTAATATATAGGCTTCCATAAAAGTCGTTTTTAGTAATGTTTATACTAAATAATGTAACCGTTCAAATACTTCCGTGTGGCAGGCCAATTTCTTGTTCGAAATTGTCTAAAAAAGTAGATTCTAAGCGAACATTGAAATGAATAATATTATAAAGATCTTCTAAGATACCGTATTTAAGTGTGCTATCAATTTCTCATATTTATGTAGCAATATTCCATTATCACCTACATATGGTGTTTATATCTCTCAACTGATTCGATACGCAAGAGCTTGTTCTGCGTATGGTCAGTTTTTAAATCGAAGCAGGCTACTGACAAACAAGTCGATGGTGCAGGGGTTCCAACAATCAGCATTTCGCAAATTTTATTGTTGTTATAACGATCTAGTTTGCAAATATAACCGTTCATTGGGTCAAATGCTGCTTGACGTGTTTCATGCCGGTTTTTAGGCGTTCTTGGCACGCTGATCTTGACTACGAATAATTCCGTTTACCTGATTATAGAATATAGGGTCACAGCAGGTGTGACCAGTCGATAGGGGATGCTTACTCCTCCTAGGCACCTGATCCCACCTCTGATATATCCAGGGGTCCGTGTTTATGTATTTGTTGGTTCAATGCTGTCATGTCGGTTTCGTAAATCTCATAACATTGACCCCTCCTTGGTACTCCTAATCTTTTTAGATTTACTGTTCATGAATGTCATGCAAGTCGTGATATCTGTCAAACAGTATGTCTTTATTCTGATTCAGTCCATAGTGGATTTTACCAATTACAGGTATACCATCTCTATCTTTTAAAATCAACAAGGATGTAGAATGTTCTTTTTTGAAAATTCAATAAGGAGAGCTCCAGATGTCAACTTTTTAACACATTTCGGAGTTCCAGCTATTGCTTGTACACCGTTTTGTATAACAAAAGGCGAAATCTTTGTTAAAGGCTTGTCTGACAGTTCTGCTTCAAGTGTGACGAAACGGGGTCAGTGCTCACTAACTGGTAATCTGCTCATTATTTATAGAGGTTTCTAAAGCTGTTGAAAAAACAACATTTTTTAAGTAGCCATAATAAAATGAGTAATATTTTGGATTCCTTGCTTCCCATCCGCCTTGGAGCGCCAACAAGAGCGATCTCAGGTATAATGGACTTCCAATAAGAGTGACACCAAGATTGATTTATTGAATATTGTTTAACGTCCATCTCGAGAACATTTCACTCATATGGAGACGTCACCACTGCCGGTGAAGGGCTGTAAAAGTTAGGCCTATGCTTGGCGCTTATGGCCATTCAGCAGGGAGGAATCTTTATTGTGCCACACCTGCTGTGACACGTGGCCTCGGTTTTTGCGGTCTCATCCGAAGGACCGCCCCATTTAGTCGCCTCCTACAACCAAGGGGTAACTGAAGACCTATTCTAACCCGGATCCCCAAGGGATTTGTGACACCAAGAGGATACAAAGAATCTACACTCAGGCAAGATTTATCTGATTGACTCACCAGTTGCGGAAGCTCTAGTAAAGCGGGTTTTTTTTTTTGCAACGGGGGGGTGGGGGGGGGTGGTGAGTTCGAGGCTCACTCGTGCCATGACCGCGTTAAACCTAAGACGTTGAAATAGGTAGTAATTGCTCATTCACCAAACGGTAGGGAATCACGGGTCGTTTGGACATCACCTTAAATCGGCGGAAAGCGTTGGCACGATAAAGAACTGCTACGTCCCTGAGCGCTAAGCATAGGTCTAAATCCGTGGTACTTTATCTACAGCTGGTGACGTCTCGATATGAGTGAACATTTCTCGACAGTACGTAAAACAAATACACAATCAATCTAATTGACCCTAAGCTAAGTTTGATGTATACATATCGACATGAAAATGTTGGTGTATTTGAAAATTGCAAAAAACGAGATAGAAATTCATTAGGACATTACAAGTACATCAATACTATGACATGAAGATATCATCAGTTCGGTATGACCAGCCCATCGATCAAGTCTGGTCTAGCAGAAGTCGGGGCCAAAGTTGAGTGTTGGTCAATAGACAAGATAAACTCAAGTGTCTGTAAGTCTCAGCAACCAGGATATCTTATTTCGTCCCTTGGGGTTGCAGCCCACGGCAAACTGGTTGCCCCCATTTTGTCTCTTCTTACGAACAGGCAAAGGGGTGCCGAGGACCCATTCTTTTCACACCTGGATCCACAGTATACATTGTATCCGATTCGCGTACATTATCAAGAAGGATAATTCGCTGCCAGTATATGATAAACGGTTAATGGGATATATTCACCCGACATTGTTTGTAGTGGGTTTCAGGAGAATGAAATTGTAAACACGTTCGGTGTTCTCTCAATTCTAAGTTCTATTGGCCAAAATGTTTAAGTGACAAAGTAGCATAAATAATGGCTGAGGTATACTTAGCAGTTTGATGAAATTGTACTTTGTGATAACTCTGTAAATACGTGCATTTGATAGAGTTACCTTTATACTTCCATATATTATTTCACCAAATCTGCGTAATTACCTATACACTTTTATTTATAAAGCATTTCAAAAAAAAAAAAAATGAGTTTACCAAAACTTTATCCACAAATATCAATAGTATACCTTATTAATCCGCCAAAACACCGGCTATATAATGTATTACACAATTACATAACAACAACAAGCGACTAACATTTCCACATTTAAGACAGAAGTTAACAGTTTTAAACACTACCATGAAGCAATTGATGGAAAACTAAAGCAGTCAGATTTCCTATACATTCGTAAAACACATGTACCATGACTCGCTTCCTGTTCATGTGTTTTAACCTTTATCTTTATTTATTGAGTTTTCTTACCTTGGATTGCAGTCGATCAGTATCTTTCACAAATGTTGCCTTCCCTTTGCTGGCTTTGGCAACCTCCCTGATTAATTCTGTGGAACAACCGTCCCCAATCCCGAATGTAAACACTCTGCATAAAACGGACGGAGTTTACACTTGTTGAGTTAACAAAACATCAAACCTTTGTCGTATATGCATTAAAACTTTACAAAAATCAGTAGCTTGTAGATAATATTTCTATAATACTACAATAATACGATTAACTAGACCCGATCTCGTTGTGAAGAACGAGAAAGTCTTCTGTTTGATTCTGTAGTGATGCGACGCAATACAGATGACAATTCTAACCCTAAAAGAACAAGCATACTTTGTCTTATAATGTTTGTAGAAAACTATTTGCAGTTTTAGAGATATTAAGACTCAAAATTTGGAACATAAGGTCCGTTTAAAATCCTCATTACGTAACCGATCACCACAATGGTGACACCGTCCCGTGGGGATCCGGGTTAGAATAGGTCCTCAGTACCCCCTTGCTTGTCGTAAGAAGCGACTAAATGGGGCGGTCTTTCGCATGAGACCGCAAAAACCGATATCCCGTGTCACAGCAGGTGTGGCACGATAAAGATCCCTCCCTGCTCAATGGCCCTAAGCGCCGAGCATATGCCTAAATTTTGCAGCCCTTCACCAGCAGTGGTGACGTCTCCATCTGAGTGAAATATTCTCGAGAGGGACTTTAAATAATATTCAATCAATCAATGGTGACACCAGTAATCACTTATTACATAATCGTCATTTTGCTAACATCGGTAGTTGCAGAAAGCCAGATCGTACAACTTTGCTTAGATGATGAAAGGTGAAAATAACGAACAGTGATCAATCCCATAACTCCTATAAGCAATACAAAATAGATAGTTGGGAAACACGGACCCCTGGACACACCAGAGGCCCCTCAAATTCTGTATACATGTACGTTTTAAATATTTTTGAACCCTCCTCGCCCTTAATTGAGGGGCTGGTCCCAAAGAGTTGATATCGTGGTATGGTTCTTCTCATTATATACAACTTTTGTTCTAAAACGTATATTGAAATGTTTTACAGTTTCAAGACAATTTGGATATTGAACTTAACCCCGTAATTCTTTTAAAGAGTTCGCAAGATTGATTTTATATTGTTTAAAATATTTCATTCAAATGGAGACGTCACCATTGCCGGCGAAGGGATGCAAGATTTAGCACTATGCTCGGCGTCTACGGCCTTTGAGCAGGGATGGATCTTTAACGTGCCACACTAGCTGTAACACGGAACCTCGGTTTTTGCGGTCTTATTCAAAGGATCACCCATTTAGTTGCCTTTTAAAACAAGCGAGGGGTAATGAGGACCTCTTCTAACGCCGATTTCCACGGAATAGAGTTCGCAAGAAGGATTTAGAAGATTGGATATCTCTACTCATTTTTTTCTTTAACGCTTTATTTCTTTTTTGAGAGATATATTAAAGCATTTCAATTTTGTACATTATTACCCTATAAATACCTTATTACGTAACCAATTATCAAGATATCAGTCTGAGCAATTATCGTTCTATAATGCGTTAAAAACTTCTTCTTTTTCGTTAAGAGATAAACAGCATGAACGTTTAGTACAGTATTCCCCTAAATATTCTTTATTACGTAATCAATGTTGAGCATTGTAGAACGTTGAAATAGACAAATTTCAATAATGCTTAACAAATTCTTTGTAGTTTTTGAGATATTTAGAAAATACGTTTGACCTCTCTCAGTCCCCTACTACAGGTAACTAGTCCTTAAAACTTGATATCGTCGAATGCGTCTTGTCATTATCTACCATTTTTCCTGTACAACGTTTAAGAAAATGTTTATAGATTTAAGATAATTGGGATATCAAATTTTATAGATCGACCCTGACATTAAAGAGGATACTTTAAAAGGTGACGGAAGAAAAAGTGAAGATGACACGTTGTTAAGAATAACTTTCTGAACAATTTATGTTTTCTAACGCTTATACAAAATAGTTTTGATTAAAAGAGAGAGGGTATCGAACTTTCATAAATTATTTCCCAATAAATCCCTTATTACGTAATCAAGTATCATTTTGATGACGCCAGCAGATGCAGAACGTCGTAACAAACTACTTTGCTACAATAATGGTTACCAAGTTCTTTAATATGTTATACGGTGTGACCGTTGAGACGAGCGAAGCCCATTAACATCATATCACACCACTTATAGACATTTTATTCTCCTCTTCATTTAACGCGGGAAATTTAACACAGTGGATGTAAACAATTACATTGTGACGTCATATTAACTGCAGTGTTTTTTCTTCTCTCAAACAAAGCAAAAACAAAACATTTGAAGTGATGAGAAAGCTTGTCTGGAATTTAAAAACGTTTATGATACATTCTAACCAATCTAATTAATATTTATTTTAATTACGGGATTGTCAATGAAGTATACCGCAGTGACGGCGACATTTTTCCAGAAGCATTATGGGTAATACTCATCTTTTTTCAGTTGATGAAGAGCAAATCACGTGACTCATAAGTGTAATCATTGGAGCTTCGCTCGTCGCGTCGCTTCGCTCGCCAATATGTTGTACGGTGTGACCGTTGAGACGAGCGAAGCCCATTAACATCTTGCAACACGACTTATAGACATTTTATCCGCCTCTTTATTTAACGCGGGAAATATCATGCGGTGGATGTAAACAGTTACATCGTGATGTCATATTAGCTGCAATTTTCTTCTTCTTTCAAACCAAGCAAACACAAAACGTTTGAAGCTATGAGAAATTTTGTCTGGAATTTAAAAACGTTTATGGTACATTCTAAACAATCTAATTAATTTAATTACGGGATTGTCAATGAAGTATACCGCAGTGACGGCAACATTTTCCCAGAAGCATTATGGGTGATACTCATCTTTTCTCAACTGATAAAGAGCAAATCACTTGACTCATATGTGTAATCATTGGAGCGAGCTCGTTGGGTCGCTTTGCGACGCGAGCTTTGCTCGCTTTTAGAAAGTACTTTTGACACTTCTCGACCCCTTATTGAAGGGGCTGACGTGTAAAAGTTGATAGTGTTAAATAGATCCCGTTGTTATATATAGCTTTTGTTCTATATGATGTAAAACTTATACGGTACCAACTTTAATGCACCAGATGCGCATTTCGACAAATAATGTCTTTTCAGTGATGCTCAACCGAAATGTTCGATATCCAAAATAATGATAAACTTGCTAGAGCTATTTTAGGGAAATACAGAGTGCCAAAAAGTGCAGTCAAATTCGTCTAAAGATAAGAGATATGCAAGAGGGAGATAATCTTTAATTTTGAAATGAATTTCTAAATTTTATCGCAGCAATTAAATGTTCATCCGTATTTTCAAGCTAGTAATGAAGTACTTAGCTACTGGGCTGTAGAGACCCTCGGGGACTAACAGTTCACCAGCAGAGGCCTCGACCCAGGGGTCATAATGTAAAACTTATATATAACAAATTATTTTTGTATGGAAAGATATTTACGAAAACATCTCCAAAATTGCACGTAGAATTTGTTGCACTTTTTCGAGCCCCACCAAGATCCGGGCCTTTTTGCTTTAGAGAAATTTAAATACTGTTGTGTACATCTACACACTTTCTTTTATAATCGCTGAAAATTTCAAGTTGATATAACTGACCCTTCAAATTAAAACATAAACGTCATTATCTTACGTCATCAGTGACGCAAGTAAATTGGGGGGTTATCCAGTTTAAATGAGTATCTGTCATCCCTGAAACATTGAGGAAAATCAGTCCATGTATTTCCGAGAAATCGCCTGAACAAAAAGTATATGAATAATAATAATAGTAGAGAAAAATCCTTAAGAATAACAATAATGGCTTCAGTTAGAAATGGAAGAACTTATAATAATCATATAAACCATATATATATATATATCATACCGTGTGTTCTTTTGTTTTTTCACTAAATCAACTATTACAGTTACATTCCAAACTCCTCCGTCCGTAAGCAAGAAAACCTAAAGAGAATTAATGAGAGATTGATAAAAGAACTCGATCAGGTCAATTCAACAGACTATATTTTAAACCAATTCCATTTACATTGTATCAAGACCGTGTATTTCATGTAATCTTAAAAGAATTGTGTAGCGTTTTGTTAAATGAAACTCACTTGTCTTGCATAGGAACCTGAGGGTTCATGCTTGAAGACATTTTGAAGTGGTTCCAATATTTCCGTTCCTCCCATATCTGCATCCATACTTTTCTGTAAATTCAGAGCCTTCTCTAAGTTCTCCTCGTTATACACCACGCTCCTTAAAGTTATAATAAAAATATAGTTCATATCAAATTATATACATAATTTGCATTGAATTCACGTCATTTGAAGCAAGGAACTTGTGGACCAGAGCACTCACTACTTGATTGCTCTTGTGGGATATCAAACTGCATGTAACTTTTAACCCCAGTCACACTAAAACAAGATCCAATATTTGGACAACCGCACAGAGTTGTGGGCGATCGTGGATTATTTTCACAAATTGAAGACTGAAGATATGTTTTCCTAAAACAATCTTACAATGATTTTACCATATGTAAAACTTATACGGTACCAATTTTGATGCACCAGATGCACATTTCGACAAATTATGTCTCTTCCGTGATGCTCAACCGAAATGTTTGAAATCCGAAATAACAATGAAGTTTTAGAGCTATTATAGGCAAAAACATTGTGCCAAAAAGTGGAGTCAAATTCGTTTAAGGATAAGAGCTATGCGTGAGGGAGATAATCCTTAATTTTGAAATGAATTTCTAAATTTTATAACAGCAATATTTTTAACTTTTTAAAAATATCTTTACCAATTGTAATGATTACCATTTCCTCGTGAATGCGAGAAAGCTGTAAACAATGTTCGTTGGTTGGTTGTATATTCTTTAACGTCCCGATCGAGAATATTTCACTGATATGGAGACGACACCATTACGAACATTGTCCGTCTCGTGGGGATCCGGGTTAGAGTAGGTCCTCAGTACCCATTCTTTGTCGGAATAGGCGACTACATGGGGCGGTTCTTTGGATGGGATCGCAAATCCGACGCCCCGTGTCACAGCACGTGTATCACGATACCCCCCCCCCCCCTGTTCAATGATCGTAAGTGTCAAGCATATGCCCAAATTTTGCAGCCCTTCATCGGCAATGGTGACGTCTCCATGTCAGTGAAAAATTCTCGAGCGTCCTGATATATATCCAACCAACCACACGGCGAACTTACATGATAAAGAATGAAATAATTTCATCAATTATGCGTTTTCTGCAGTACAAATGTACTGTGATGTCCAAAATTATTAATACAATATTTCAAATTTGTCTTATTTTTGGAGCTTTGCAACAAAGAGGTAGGGATTTTGAATTTGTTGCTTTATGGAACTGCATTGAAGAGTTTATTCCCTTTTCTATTATAAGCTAATAAAACAATACTTGCGCATCACGAAAACACTTCATTCTATTACATTAAAATTTTATCAATTCTTACCAAATAGAGAATTACAGGGAAGCATAAGAACGGAAATTACTTGCACAAGAGAAAAACGGATGTTTCCTCAACATTTTTGTCCTCAGGCTGATTAACCCTTAGATTGTGCAAAAAGGAAATATTTGCTCTCTTAAAACAATATAGCATTCGTCGATCAAGTTTTGTCACAGTCTTATGATTTTCTGGTTCACATGTATTAGCTATTATATTTGTCATTTCAGAATTAATAGTGGGTTATTTTCGAAATTGAACAAAGACAAAAGGTCGGTATCCTCTGATGAAATACTATTGGTGCCTTCTTTATACATTTTGAATTGTATAGAATGTCCTTTAAATTTATCTTTTTAATTTGTGTAAAGCCGACCAGTCATCAAGGAGAGTCTCCAAATGATGGTCATATTAAAAGTTATAGAATTTCTCTCACAGTGGTGGCACTTGTATGAAAATTATGTGTGACCTTGGCTAAATGGCCCGAGTTCAACGCTAAAATGTAGTTTGCTAAATCATAAACAACATTTATGTCAAAAAATGGGTATATATTTTTCCTTCTCAATACAAAGTTTTGCTCTAGACACAGAGAGGGATGAAATTCAAAGGACAGAGAAACAGACCAACAGACAGCATTCACTATTTCATTTTGGTTTTTATACTACCCGGTAGTCTTAGTTGCTGGGATAGGCAAAACTCGGCTTGCTTGCTTGTACAGCTGACCATGATACAGAAAGTTAAGTTTTAACAGAACCGCTCCAGCTATCGTCCAAACTGGGGTACTTGGAACTGTCCGGGAGTATCATTCCATAAACATGCACTTGCATCACCTAAACTTATATCAATGTACTCACTATATTTGTTAGATTATCTGAAGTAAAGAACAGGATTTTTATTGATACCCCCCCCCCCCATGATTCATTGTCGGTAAATATGCCGTATAGGTCCGTCCTAAACATAGACACCTGATCAAGAGATCACAAAACTTAAGAACGGGATTTTTAAGTATCTAATGTACCACTGTTGAGTCACACAATATAGATCTCCCAATGTCCTTTATGTTTCTTAAGACTGAGCATATTTTGTTCATGTGTGTTCTCTATTTGTGATGTTTTATAATACAAGGGCGAGTCAACAAGTAACCAGCCTATCCTATTTCCGATTGACCGAGACGGTCACGATTTTCATGCCTTGTTTCAATACATGTTTTATACCTGGGTAAAAAATTGCACATTCTTTAATAATATATTGAATGTCAAACTTGGCTAGTGATGCAAAGACATGCTTTTCATCTAAAGTTGAGTACCGTGCTATAATTCGGTTCTTGTATATAAAAGGTAAAACAGGCAAAGAAATACACGGCGAGTTATCCGATATTTATGGGTCTTCTGCACCATCTTATGCTCAGGTTGAATTCTGGGATGGGGAATTCAAATGCGGTAGAACGTCTTTAGAAGATGAAGCCAGGTCTGGACGCCCACTGGATGCCACCGACGAAGAAATGCGTAAGAAAGTTCGGGATCTGATTTACTCTGAGAGGCGAATTCAGGTGGAAGAAATAGCGCAGGCATTAGGCATTTCACATGGTAGCGTTTCAACAATCCTACATGATCGTTTAGGTATGCACAAGCTAACAGTCCGTCGGGTCCCCAAATCCCTTAGCGATGAGCAAATTGCAACCAGTGTATCAGTATGCAGTGCCTTGTTGAAGGCGTTTGGTGACTGTAGATAGGACTTGGGTTCATTATTATGAGCTAGAGAATAAAGCTCAAGAGTCGTCAGGGTAGGGCCTCGGTCCTCGAGGCCACAGAAGCTCAAGACGCAACCATCTGCTGGCAAAGTGATGACCACAGTATTAAGGGACGCAAAAGGTGTTATTATGTTTGACTTTTTATCCAAGAGAAGTAAAATAACTGGAGTGTACTATGCAAACTTGCTAGACCAGCTGCGAACCGACATCCGTGAAAAACGCCGAGGTAAACTCTCTAAAGGTAATTTGCTGCAATGGGACAACGCGAGAGTCCACACTTGCAAAGTTGGAATGGATTCTATAGAGCAAAACGGTTATGAATTAATATCAGATCCTGCCTATTCCCTGACGTAGCTCCTAGCGACTTTCTTTCTACTCTCAAGCATGGCAAATGAATACCCGTGGACGTCATTTCCGGTCTGACGAAGAAGTCGTGACGGCAGTGAGGAGTGGGTCAATGGAAAGGACACTGACTTTTTGAGTTCTGGGCTGATAACACTTAAGCACAGTTGGTCTAAGTGCACCATACTAGAGGGTAATTACATCGAAAAAGAAGAGGTGGATCTCACCGGAAATAAGTTAGGCTGGTTACTTATTGACTCGACTTCGTAAATTAATTCTGGCTTAAAACCTTTCATTTTCAGTAAAGTAAATTAGCTTTCTCCTTGTTTATAATGAAAAATTAAAGACAACAAACAGTGATTAATATCATAATTTCTATAAAGAATACATAATTAAAAGAAGGGCAAACATGGACCACCCCTAGACACACCAGACTTATGAGTAGATGCCTAGAAGGAGCAAGTATCCCCTGTGGACCTGTCACACCCTCAAAAGCACACGAGGAAGAATTTTACTCGGACCCTGTAATTCAATGTGCTGCTCTAGTACATATCTGGATTTCTAGGCCAAAGTGCAGAACCTCTACATACGCTAGAGGTCAGAAAATTTCAAACAATAAAGGATAAACATTCTATGACATTTTCATATGTACACACTCACGTTGGAAACAAAGTTGAAAAACTTGATCCAAAACTCACAACGTTGAACTTGCAGTTTAGAGGAAGACTTTTTAACAGCAACAATAAGGCTTCTTTCGCTTTCTCAATCCGAGTTCCCATCATTGACCCTATTCAAAATAGAATTACGTTTCTATTCACCATATATCACTTTGAGTTAACAACAAGTGTAACCCGTTTACGTTTTCTAACAACAAAATTAAAGGACGTCTCATCAAAAATGGAAACTAAATAAAAGTGCACCAGATATTTGGCACATTTCTTGGTGACGTGGTAGTGAATAAAATCAAATTAACTACATGTACATTTATATCATCAACACAAACTTTTAACTTTGATCTGTAAATGCATTTCTTTCTTCAGAAAAGTCGAGTAGGAATGAACATAGCAATTGCTATGAATTTCGACATGGAGGATGCATTCTTTAAAAATTCTGTAACCTGTCACTAATGGGGGTCTTACATGTAGGAAAGTGCCATGTGTTATTCAAATCAGCATTCAACCTTTCAATAAGGATAGTATAGAAAGAATTTGTTCTTACCAGACCGGTCGACGATAAACACAAATTCACAAGGCATGTCGGTATCCAGATCCTTGAATTCAGGGGAAAAGTTGACCATCAGTACATCCGACGACATAAACCCATCTGTGAGTATATACAATTGTTAAGTCTTCAGTCTTTGACGACACTCTCAAAACAACAGTACAGGAAATGGTACATAATACGCCCATCTCAAGTGTATATATGTTTATATGGAATTTTTCTATGACACTGATTAGTAAACATATCAAAAATGCCATGAGTTATAGAACTTTAATTAAGGTAGTATCAGCACATAACCATGCTGAGATCTACTTCCTTTTACATCGTATGAATGAAAGGTTATAGCTTAAACTATGTTACAGGAGGTAGATAGACCACCAAAAATCCCTGTGTGTAAAATATACTTCCAATATTGACTAGGTCCAACACATTGTAATTTTTTCAACATCGACGAAACTTAGAAAATTGCTGATATTATAAATCAAACTCTTGCATACATTCAAGTTGTTTACAAAGGCATCAGTTTTAAAACTGAGAAGTTAAACGGACCACCCGTGTTATTTCCAGAAAACAGACAATTCAACAATTTGAAGAAAATAATAATTCTTGACAAATGCACATTTTCAATACCCATACAGACACTGTAAAATAAGATGGTGTTAGCTTTATAACTGTGAGATGAGAGAGATTGCATTTTGTATCTATTTTTTTTTAATTAAGTGGTTAAACTCCTGCAAGAAAGGTTTAAATAGATCAAAATTGCAATATGATATAGAGTGACTCGCAAAGAAACTACAGTTTCAGTCTGATATGTAACAGAGAAATGAAAGTCGAAACAGAAACGGACGGACGGACGTACAGACATAGCTGTACCATAACACGTCGCGTCTAAAGACGGACGTATAATATAAGTTAGTTGTATTTTAATTCAGTTCTAACTTTCACTATCTTTAATTCCTTCCTCAATCACTGCTTTTGGCTTTTCAAACCCTTTGTAACGCAATACCATTGAAAAATCAGAACCATGTTCAAGCTTTCTTGATGATGTTATCTACAAATAAAATTAATCCTTGCATTTGAACGTCTGTGTCAGTACTATCAAACCAATCAAGTCTCTCAAAATTTAATTGAGAAAATACTGGAACCTTAAAATGAATATGAATTTTCCTATATTAATCATTGCATCTGCTTCTCTTATTTGACTTTTAACACTCGAAATACATGTATAGATTTGATTTTCTAAAACTATTAGCTTTGTAGAAAACAATAATTTCCACAAAATGAAGACAAAAATGAAACATCAAATAAATCATTCATATGTGTTGATGGACGAAGATGGTAGTTCACCTTTTTCTCAATTATATCGGCCAGTACATCGATTTCCATCTTATTTCCGGACTCCATCAGATTTTTACCCCCAGCAACAACAATTTCCACGTTCATTGTGAAGTCTGGATAATACGTCATACCGATGTCGGATTGAGATGTAAGTGTCTTTGTAGTATCCAAGGAGTCCTCTGACTTGGATTCTTCTGCTAGTAATTTAAAAATGAGCTATGAACTGAATTTTCTTCTCCTTTACAAACTTTTGACTTAACCTTACATGTATGTGCATTCAATATGACAGATGAGATTTTATTAAATATAAACTCACTGCATTTGGGTGCATATCTTGGATTGAGAACTATTGGAAGCATAAACGTTCCTGTATTATCGGAACTCAAGTCCAGTTCTCGTGTGTAAGCAAAAGTCAGCTTGGCTGCTGTCTTGGCAGGAAGATTCCCAAGCTGCATCCGAAAGATGTCGCCAGCATTATCATCTTCTCCCATGTACATAGCAGTATAACCCGAATCTACGGCATCCTGGTACGTCTGTTTAGCCTGTTATGTTAACAAATTTCAGATCGCTAAATCATTCAACATTTATTAACAGTGTTCCGTCACACATTCTTCAAAGATAGGAATACCTTGGTCCAACCGAGATAGCTTTATATCATGCCTTATTCTTAAACGAAAAAATGATAAAGTATTGCGCATTTTCGGTTAAATTTAAGCATTTTATACCATAATTGAGATATCATGTGGTGTGAAAAGTGAAGATTTCGAAAATTGACCAATCTCATAAATATAAATAGATTATATATATATATATATATATATATATATATATGTGAAAAGAAAACACAAAAATCCTCCGACGGACACAACAGGCGGTCAGAAAAGCTCACTCGAGCTTTAAGCTCAGGTAAACTAAAAACACAAGGTTTCTTTGACTAGCGTTGAGACGGGGGGGGGGGGGGGGGGGGGAGGTCGTACCACCAGCAATCAATTGAAAGTGTTGCTCGATATGCAATTACTAGAAGGAATGCAGAAATCATACCCGTATACAGTGATGATACCTGAGATTTTTCCTGAATCTCTGCTACTATAGTCCTCTTGTCTATCTCGGCCTCAAACTTGTAGACCGCCGAATCCGTATCCAGTGGAAACACGAACTCGGTCTCCATGTTCTCGTCAGTGTCGTTCACGTAATGGAGGTCCGACTTCACATTGGCGATAAATCCGTGGATGGACACCTGGATGTCGGCTTTCTTCAGCGGAACTACTCATATGAATGCATACAAAAAAAGTGTAAAACTTTGTAAGTATGTTATCACTAACATTTAACATTTTTCAATCACTTGCACTTCTGCTAACATACAATGTCGTGCATGGACAGTGTTTGTATACCATTCTTCACATGATTTTATAATTGAATTATATCTAAAATATACATTCACACACACACACACACACACACACACACACACACACACAGCTATGTGAATAATCATACCACTGTGCTTCTGTGTCCCTGACAGTAGTCCACATATTGAATTGCTCATAGTGCCACCACTTGATTAGTTAAATCAACTGAAATAGAAGTATGATAAACTTTACTTGGTAACCAAAAACTCTGGGTATATATTCGTAATACACTGTACTATGAAAAATAATGAATTCATAGCTACAATTTTACTTCTAAGTGCAAAACGACTAAATTTAATGCTGCATGCCGCACGAAGAGTCCACCGACTCTTGATGAATTTTTGTGACATTTTAAATTCATTTTAAATATACAGCACAATACCTTTTTATGATAAATCATTATCATTTATTTTTTTTTTCTGTCGTCATCATCATTCTCTCGATTCAAGTGCATCTGCATATTTAAAAAAAAAAAATCCGAAAATCAACTATAAAAATACATACATTGAAAGACGAATCCTAACTGTCTCAATTAAACAGTTTATGCGACAAATCGTAAAAGCAGTACATATCTTAT
This sequence comes from Ostrea edulis, assembly GCF_947568905.1. Classification (NCBI taxonomy): domain Eukaryota; kingdom Metazoa; phylum Mollusca; class Bivalvia; order Ostreida; family Ostreidae; genus Ostrea; species Ostrea edulis. The sequence continues at coordinate 29,127,524 of NC_079165.1, read as the reverse complement.
TGCTAAGATAATATACGTATGTGTCAGTGAGAATGAGCACAAGTCCTATTTCGCAGTGTTTTGAACCCCAGTGGCAGATCCAAAAAATAATTCAAAGGTAGGTTGTACCTTTGGGCCCCCCCAACTGGAGTGGGTTTGAAAACCCCAAAATGGCAAAAAAATTGAAAACTTGTTCAAAATATTCAACCAAAGGAGGGTTCCACACCTGTACCTCTCTCAAGATCCGCCAATGAACTCAGCTCCAGTGACATGCAGTTCCGTATTTACACAATTCCTGGACATTACCGAAAACAAGGCCGAGTGCAGTGTTGTTTCTGGCCACCACAGTATAATTAGGTTATGTTTACAAACACCGATACTTACGTTCTGTGTATGGAGAGATTAAAGTCCGTTACTTGCATGAGTTTTTAATCAGGTATGTACTTGTCCACTTCACATCGTAAGAGGAGTCGACCAGCAAGTACTTTTCATGTTTAAAGACTACCCGGACGCCCGACTACAGTGAGCTAATCATAGCTATTACTGTAACCTGGGAAAACCCGTAAATAAACAAATAACACAAATACCCGGGAAACACCGAAAACAAAAATCCAGACCGTGCACGCTCTGCCTTTTCCGTAAAATGTCTTCCTACCAAAATGCAATGCATACCAGGCTTCGGGATCCTGAAACTGTCTTAAAGTTAAGTCAAAATTTTGACTTTAAATAAAGATTTGAACTTAGCTAAGATTGCTGACTTAAATGGATCGCAAAACGAACTTAAGCAAATCTTGTATTGAACATATTGCAAATCTTAACTAAGATTGTCTTAACTTAAAGTCTAAGTCTAGAATCTTAAATTGCTATGACATTGACAACAAGAAACTCTTTTGTGTAGAGGTAACAATAGGATATAAAAAATAAATGACATAGTCAGTGTCTATGGTGACACAGGTATATACATGTAGCAACACCCACCCACCCCCTTTATTAAAAATAAACTTTTTTCGTCATTAGATGTACATACAAGGTTTGATGTATTGACCCCGTCGTATCCCCCTTTTCTAAAGTAGTGATGAATGAAAGTGGAAAAGTAAGAGTGGCTGAAACGATAATTTTATTAAATTCAACGCCTTTGACTGCGTGTGTAGCAAAGGAAGATCTCTAATTAATTTCAAATTCGGGTTCGGACTGCACATTATTCGTGTGCAAATGCAGACTGCAATTCAAGACAACTAAATCTCCATCAAAAAATGTCAAATTTGCACAGCAGGTGTCCGTTTCATTCATCAATAGTATACCCCATACACATAACGATCGGAGCAAGATAACTGACGTAACTGGTGATTTACTTCCCCTTGAGACTCGTGATTTCTGCCAGTTTCATCAGTGAAATATGAGGCGCGTGTGGTACTTTTTAAATTGAAATAACTTGGTAGAAAATCAAGATATTTCCACAAAAATGGTTTCATTAGAAAGAAGAATGCTGAGATTGGCTATTTCAATCACCAATTTACGATTTTCTAGCTGTATAAGGCAAAAATACGTTGTTCATACGTATAGATGTAAATGAAATTTCGCATTGTGTATTGCGTCATGTTTTTTGAATGACCCATTAAAACACCGTTTTATTTTCCAAACCTCGTGTTTTGATATCCAGTGCTGATTTTGAGCTGATGAAAAGGGAAAGGACCGAGAAAAACGGGAAATTGTGAAATTCACAACTTCCTTCAAGGTATCACACCGGTAATTATTTTCACTATATATTACATGTACTACAGAGGGGGGAAAATCAGTTTGCAGAATTGATGCCAAATAACGCAGTCGGAAATGTTCTATGTTACCTATCTCGTCTGCCAACACTGGAAAAACAACACCCTACGCGGCATTTTCGAAAAAAAAATTCCCGCAAACGAGACTACTACGTGTTTTTCACATGTGTGTAAACAGCCGAATTGCACCTCAGGAAGTAGCCTCAGCTACCAACATCAAATAGTTCCTTTGTATACACTTGGTTATTTCTACAAATTACTCAAAATTTCCTAATCAGAGGTACAAAAATTAGAGAAAAGATGAAGAGGAAATGAGAAAAATCGAGTAAGAAAAAAAATATTCCCTTAAATATATGGAACTACAATTTCATTGGACAATTATCGGTGTGATATCTCAAGTAGGCTTAATGATGGTTTTGTTCCTCCACATTGTCAACAAACTCAGTCAGGTAAATACATGTACTTTTGTAGTCGTAATTTTTAGTGAAACGGTTGTACGTGTACATGCTACTTTCACGTTTACAGCTACCTTACGAACTGCGATCAGTTGGTGAAACGGACAATCGAGCGATCAATCCTGCGATATTTTGATCACATGCATATATATTTGAATACGCCCGCGCTTAATTTTTCCGGGCAAGCAGTGTTACTTTTCGATTACAGGGATTTGACTTCTTTTCATGTAAACAAACTTTTTACATGAATAGTTTGCTTACAGAAAGACATTTTTTTCATTATACATGTACATGATTTTCAACGTCAAGATACTGTGTTTTCGATCTACCAACGGTCTATTTTTTCTTAAACAAATGACTTGGCCGCTTCTTGGTCGGGACAGACGTCTTCAACGACGGACATCACGCTCATTTTCTCTTTCTCGTCTCAAAAATGCAACCAGCATGGCCATTTTGAACGAACTTAGCGACAGTCTTAGAAAGTTAAAACAGCTCTAAGGCAGTCTTAAAATTTAAGACAAAATACCAATCTAAGTGATTTTTTTGTGATCCACTTTAAGACCAGTCTGAAGATTTAAGTGCAACTTTGTTGATTTAAGACTCTTAAAGTTAAAGACAGTTTCATAATCCCGGAGCCAGAACAACAATTTTAGCATCCTATTTGATACATACGTGCATATAGTGATTGATGTTAAATAGTTTTTTTTTAATCTCCCTTTTATTCATCCAGTAATTTAAAACAAATGAAATAAATGTCTTGCATAGGTGCCAGATGGGATTTCACTTTGCATGGACCCGAATGTTTCCCTACTATTCTTGGTTGGTCGGGTATGTTTATTGTAATTTTACGTCCTGTTTGAGAAGTTTCACTCGTGCAGCTTTCACCAGCTTTAGGTTAAGCGCCACAATTCATTACCTAGAGTAGGTATGGAATGTGACTACCTATCACTAACATACAACAGACCATATGAACTCTTCAATAATCAAATATAAGCCTCAAACTGTCCATTCACTGATCGAGGCCTTAATAGGGCATCGATAAAATTTAAAAAAAAAAAAAAAAACTGTTTATTCGGTATATACATACATACAAACATAAATACCAAGAATAACCCATGAAAGCTCGAAAGCTTAATTCCAATGGGGTCCTTTGACGCACGGATGTTTCCGCTAGGGGTCATTTATGTGGGAGGAAACCGGAGTACCCGGAGGAAACCCACGTGTCCGAGCGGGCGACCGCCATATCCTCTCACATAGAAGTTGATACAACCACTGCCGATCACGGGGATCGAACTCGGGTGTCAGCGGTGAGAAGCGAGTGCGCTACCCGGACACCTCTTTCTCTCAAAGAATGAACAGTTTGAGCCTTATATCCTTTACATAGTCTGACAATATAACCAGTCTTGTGTACAGGTCTGTTTCTTTTGTTCACTTTTTGGCAAAATTATTGGGGCGGCGACCGCCACCCCTTTGCCGACGCTCCTGATATTGGACAATGTCAGGTAAGTAGTCAAGGGTATCTTGTGCTGCAGAATTTTGTTTTATTCACTCACTCAATATAGTACTGACCCATATCAACAAGTCTTCCTCTGGTGGGGGGAGCATTTTCAATGCACAATCGAACTTTAAGGATGTTAATGAAAACACTGCAAATACTGTTTTAATGCGTGATAAATTCTGGATATGGACGACGAGAAAGCTACATGTCTGGAGCCAAATTTTGATCTGAAAAGCATTGTGTTTTCGATTATATTAGATGAGGAAATGGTTAACGACAGCCAAATGACCCAGGATGCCCATCTCGTGAAATGAAGTGAAAGTATTCATGGAAACGAAAATAATAATTCAGAATTAGGATATGTTAATAAATAAACCATCAAAAAGCGTTGTAAAGAAGTTTCAGAATATGCATCTGGATCCAAGGAAATTCAAATAGGGCAAGGAAATAATGTCTTTCAAATTTAAGTTTTGATGCAATATAATAATAGCCGATGGAATTTTAAGAAATTGTAAATATAAAAGTTGGAGCAGAGATTTATACTAAGGGGAAATATTCGTTTAATTGTTGAAGTGATTTTCCGATATCTGTGTTGATTTAGGGAATTTAAAATTTAAGTTTCTGTTTCACAAATATAATTGTATTTCTTTTCTTTTCAGCCTACCTACTACTGAGCTACAGCGACCGGTTTCATATTTCAATGATGGAAAAGAGAAATACTCCAAGAATTACAAACTATAAAGTCAGGAAATTAAAAAAAAAATAGAACACATATTTTCAACAATTTTAATAATGATGCAAAATAGGTCGCGAAGACTGAAGGATGTGTATATTCACACGTGGACAGACGATACCATTTAGGCCAATTTAACTTGATTAGTAGATTATCATCCGGGGTCACAAAAAGGGGGTATGAATTACCTCTTTCCTGAGTGTAAAAACGAAAAGGGGATGACAAAACCTTGGGTAGTCTCTCCTGCAAAAATTTCTAATTATCGCAAACTTCAGTATTATGATCCAAAAGGTATCCACGACTTCTGTCCAGGATCTCCATGCGATGAAAAGTGCCGTTCAAGAATTTAAATGGAAACCATATTACTACTTTCATGTCCAGTGCGCTTGACCTTTTGACCCAAATTTCGATAGGGAACATCTTCGTCCCATGGGTAGTCCATACGTATGATATGATGAATGTAGGTGGAAAGGATATCGCTTTAGAGAACCACTGCGTCTACAGACGGACGGACAACCCGATTCCAGTATACCCCACCCCTCAACTTTGTTGCGAAAGGGGGGGGGGAGTGTATAACAATATACATGTAATTCATACTTATTTATGACCATGATACACAAAATTGAACAAGTTGGTGATATACAATCGGGGTAAAATATCCCGATAAGGGTATATCTTTATCTTAATATGATCGAGCTAAATTTAAAATTAAAGTACCATATCATGAGCATGCGCAGTACTTCATAACCTGGTCATACTCTTCAATTTATAGACGAGGACCAAGACTTTGTTGTTGATGGAAGTATTCAAGGACAGTACAAAGGGCCCGAGGATTGAAAGAATATCAGAAATTAAATCACACAGCATTCTTTTTTTTCTTTTTTTTTAAGAAAGATACATTATTTCAGTATAGGGTAGGTGCCCTATAGTAGCAACTCTGAATTGTCAAGTTTGCTGAAAGATTTGGAATACATAAACTATAGATTATGCTCTTTACTTCATAGGTTATTATTGATAAAAACGTCAGTCCCTGTACATTTTTCCATAAACATGTATAAAGTGTTTTCTGAGAATAACCAACACCCAAAAAACATTTATATAAAGACATATATTAACTACAGTGCTGTGCGCTACCAAACACGCCCACACGCCTTGAAGTCCGCGGGAAAAAGCCAGAGAATTGCACGTGCAATCTCAGAGAACTCCAAGCCCGACCGGAAATCCTAAAAATCCACCCACTCCTCGAAATCACTACATCCCCCCACCCCCCACCCCCCATTTTGAGGAGGAATGTTCCAATTCCGATTAGTTTAATCAGCAGCACTGTAGCTTACAATAGATACATACAATCTCACAAATAAATTAATGAATTACACCTATGATTTACAATATAGTAAACATTACTCTATAAAATCATAGCACTTTAACAGTCCAAAAAGTTCACAACACAGAAAGTCAAGGTCACACAGCGCATCACAAAAAATCCATCAACAGGAAACTCACATCAGAGTCACATACGGTCACGAACTTTGTCACAGAAAAGGTATCATCGTGGACAAACGCATCAGTTCAAACACCACAGAGGACATCACAACTTCCACTCCTCACATGACAACTCACCAATTTTCTTTCGTACCTCCTTGCAATGATTGGGTTGTCCCGGGTTCACTTGAACCTGGGCCATATAGCCAGCACTCAACGACCAATGGGAGCTCGCGAAACCACTTGCAATTAACCCATTCCATCCATTACCTAGAAGTTTGTCAGGGGGAAGCCTCTAAATCTGAGAGGGAACACCACTATCCCACTAGACCAAACCGGTTGGAGATGCAACCTCTGCATGTGCGGAGCCATCGCCATTAAACCGAGACACAATAGTACATTTATCAAGTGTCTTGGGGACAGGCTCCTCAGGGAACTGATATACCTCTGCTTCAACCATGGCTGGGGCATCTGTAATGATCAGACTGTGCCCCTCGGCAACAGTCTCCAGCACCACCACCGAAGGCTGCATGCTTTCACTCTCGCATGGCATACCCACACAGACCTCAGCACCAACCCCAGCGCATGCATACACTTCCGCCTGGAGCAGCCCAGACTCGCCAACACTACATTTGAACGTGTCCTTGTCCTCTGCGTCCGAGAACTGACCATCATGATCCTCAAGATGCCAGACCTTCATACCCTGCTGTCCGGCAGTAATGCTCCGACCATTCACAATGGAGGTCCCTAAGGGTTTACGGAGCACTTGTCTCAACCTATTTTGAGCCCCAGCCCCTGTGATGTTGACAGCAAAACCAAGGAAATGCCCCAAGTTACCCCGAGAAGTGATATCACTATGGCAACCGACACTATCCCCGGTGCCCTCTGACCAACCACACAACTTCTCCCTGTGCCTGGTAGCACCTCGATCTGTGTCGACCCCGTGTCTCTGACCCTTAAATCATCCCAGGCCTTCTGAACACCCATACCTGTCGACCACAAATCTCCACTGCCTACCCCCGACACTCATTCACTCTGCCTCACTGGCACATTAACCTCGGGACATGTACTCACAACTGCCGACCCTGATGATTCGGAGCTACCTTAGGATTTATTGAGCACTTGCCACGACCTATTTTGAGCCCTGGTCCCTTCCGACGAACCAACAGACAAACACTTATTAGACTCGGAACAATCCCTGTCGGTCCCGTGAGGATTCGGGTTAGAATAACTCCTCAGTACCCCTTGATTGTCGTAAGAGGCGACTAAATGGGGCGGTCCTTCGGATGAGACCGCAAAAACCGAGGGGTCGTGTCACAGCAAGTGTGGCACGATAAAGATCCCTCCCTGCTCAAAGGCCGTAAGCGCCGAGCATAGGCCTAAATTTTACAGCCCTTCACCGGCAATGGTGACGTCTTCCTCTGAGTGAAAGATTATTGAGAGGGACGTTAAACAATATTTAATCAATCAATCAATCAACCATCCCTGCCACCTTCTGCACTGACATGTCTAATCAGCGGAGATCGTGACCTTGACCTACTGTGATGTCTCTTCTTTTGTCTGATAGGTAAGGGACAGTGCAACACTTCCATGTCTGTATTCCACTGCCTAGGCAGACCCCCTCCCCCCCCCCCCCCCCCCCCCCCCCCCCCCCCCCCCTGGGATAGAGCTATCCCACCACTGGCTTGGTTGAACCGACTATCACTTGTGATACTCGCAACACTGGGTTTGCCCGTCCCTACACCTTCACTTCCATGAAGGGGCCATGTATCTGCATTCCCACTGGGGGACCCCTGGTTATTGGCCAAGCGCCTGGGAGTGTATAACCCCCAAGCTATTCGACACATTTGATCCCCTATGTATATAGTCTGGATGTGATTGGTAGCTATATGCATTGGTCCCCTCATGGGTCACTGCCGAAACTAAATCGACCTTGTCACGGACATCAGTGCCATATAATCCAAACGCAGCTCTAAATTCCACTAAGGCTAGAAGAAGGGCTAACTGTTCATCAAGGGAACCCCACCTTCGAGCATAATCTGACGTTGCTCCTCAAACAATTCCTCAAAATGGAAAGCCATCCCAGGGGTCATCCCTGCCAACAACCACTCTTTTTTCAGTTTGGAATCCCGGGCCAGTTCTACCCACGAGCTACCGACACCCCCCTTCATGGCTACGCCCTGTTCCTAGGTCCCTGCTAGGCTCTCCGCCAAGCCAACTCGTCCTGCCATCCGGTGCCCACTTACCTAGCTCTTGTCCAAAGGTTTTTGGCCTAAGATACTCTAAAACTACATGTATATCCAAAAAACCACAAAAACAACTCAAGTCAAATCATTAAAATAATCCGAAATTGATTCCAAGTCAATCAAAAATCACAAGGTATCAAACTTTCAAAATGGCTCCCACCTTCGACGACGCGGCCCCCGCTATGATCCGCGGCGCAGGTGGGCAAAATATCCAATCTGACTAAAGTACAGACCTATATTACATAATTATATAGTATAGGTCTGTACTTTAGTCAGAATGGCAAAATATCCTGCCGACAACGCCAATAAAGTGTTTTCTAAGATTAACCAACACTCGAAAAACACTTTGAAAATGCGAACTTTACCTCGACAGCTTGAAAAAAGACAAAATCTCATTTGATAACGTAATCAATTGAAATTGTAATTGACCAATGAGAACGCGTCTTCTATTTTGGTTGATTAAGGAAAAGTTCCTGTGGTTAAAAAACGACACAAAATGCATTGCTTCTTCATATTTATTGCCGGTGCAAACAGATATTAGGTATTTTCACAAACTATGATCTTTCCTCGATCGACCGAGACAGGGCTTGTTAGATTTAACGTCCTTGAAATATAAAAAGGAGACGCGATTTTTGGTATTCTGGATTCCTCCCTTGTGTAAATATAGAATAGAGAAGGTTAATTGGTGATGAGCCCCTGTGATTGAACTGCGTTATATGGGGCTCAGTCAACGAGGACAATTTAGATGAAGAGGTGTTGAGCTTTTTACTTGATATTGAAATGGAACCGAGTTGCATTCCACCGTCCCTACGATACAACCAGTGTTCAACGTCTCGAATGCAATGCAGTATACATCCAGTCACCACTTGTTCTCTTCCTTCATATCTATTTCAGTTTTTAACCATTGCACCTTTACTTTGGCGTATAATCCATTTCATTCTGCACAGTAACTGTATCTGACCTGAGCGCACAACCAGTTTTGTTGTTTTCATTGTTACGTATAGGTATTCCTACGCGCCATTTCAAAAATGTTAATTCAAGCTTTTTGACGAGAGAAAGTATTTGTTTTTCTAGTTTAAAAGTATAATTAAATTATAAGAAATAAAACTTATAATTTTTTATTTGATGCATGTATCAAACGAAAAATTGGACGGAAAACTTTTTCATCAATGCGCTACGCAGTTTCATTTCCTAATTAATCCTCATTTGTTAAATTCAAGCATTAGTTTCTTTTTCATTAATTTGTAGAAGCGTCTGAAAGGAAGTATTCCCGGGAAAAGGGTTTTCTTTGTGGGGAGATATTATAAAATGGGGTTTAGAATGTTTGGGGGATCATTCTAAATCAGACATTTTAAAAGGCTCAAACTAATCTGCACCGCGGTGCAAATAAAAGGAGTATATATTGAGAGACGACACTTATTCTACCAAGCTAAACTAAAAATAATACGTGTTTAAAAGGGAAATATTCCCGGGAAAAGAGTTTTCTTAGCGGGAGAGATATTAGAAATTAGGATCACTATTTGTGTAGAATTTCATGCATTTGAATGACTGTCTGTTCAAGGATATATAGCATTTTTGTACAATAATTAGGTTCTTTGGTTGTTTATTCCGGCGTACAAGATACAGGAAAACAGATCACTGAAAAGGGAATAAGCTGCAAACAAATCAATATATTTATTTTTCAAGAACATACAAATGGTTGTTTATTCCGTAAGATACAGGAAAACAGATAACAAAATAAGCTGCAAATGAATTAATATCTTCATTTCTCAAGGAAGTACGAATGGTTTTTTATTTCGAAAGATAGAGGAAAACAGATCACTGAAAACGGAATAAGCTTCAAATGAATTAAAGGAATTATGAATGGCTGTTTATCCACAAGGTTCTCTGAAAACGGAATAAGCTGCATTTCAATTGAGATTACAAACAGCTACTTATTCCATAATGTACAGCTAGAAAGACACATCACTGAAAACAGAATAAGCTGCAAATGAATGAATATATTTTTCAAGGAATTACGAATGGGTGTTTATTCCGCAAGGAACAGGAAAAGAGATCAAATATAATCTGATGGGTAATATATATAAGCACAATTAACGTCAACAACGTCAAATATTATTTGCACCACGTTGCAGATAACGGTATTACATGTATGCAGAGAGAGAGAGAAAGAGAGAGGGGGGGTATTAGAGCATGTCTGATGTCTTGATGTCTTGTCCGTTGGTCACCCAAGCCACCCAAATTTTGTGTTTTTGTTGTATCCTCCCTACTAAGTCTGGTAACTGACACACCATATTCAAAAAGCGCGAAGCCCTTCCTTGATTGTTACCAATCATTGGTAATTATTGGTATAATAATTAGAAATACAAAGGTACGGTTACCCAACCATGAAGCTCGGACTTGCGGTGTACCAAATTATTTGGTACACGCAAAAATCTTTTGTTCGAGGTGTGAAACATAGGAATGAGAGTGATTACACGGGGTGTAGGGACATTGTACGTTGTACTTACAACGGGGAAAATAGGAGGTCCTTTTTTTCTCCTCACAAAATTTATGAATACATTTATCAAAGGATGTTTCACTATGCTTCTTAAAATTGTTGTATTTGTTTTAAAACGGTAAAATCAATAGACAGACTCAGAGAATATTGGTATGACTTTAATTTTGCGCTCTGAAGGTAAACAAGTATTTACACTGCGTCAATGTGAACTTTAAAACTAATTATCGTGTGCAAACTGACGACGCGCATTTAAAACACAGGACTAAAGCTGTAGACGGAAAATCGAAATATCAGGGAGGCCATATTGAATTTACGAGAGTAACAAATATTGCAGTGCCATGAAATTGTTTAAAAGTGGATAAGATAATTGTTTAAATGATCAAAATATAATTAATGTGCAAGATCTGCTCTCACTGATCATAATGTATGCAGTTTAGATGAAGGAGGGGTTGTATCTTTGGTATGTATTACTCATCATATTTTCATTGTATTTAAGAATATCAGACTGAATGACTAGTTTTAATATCACGTCGTAATCATAACTTGTATAGTTTAACCCGTCAACATAGACTTGCTCAAGACTCTATGCTATTTGTCTCTATGTTGTTTTTATTATATTGTACTTTATCATTTCGTCCACATTTTCAGAAATCTAAATACCTGCTCTCTACCATACTTAAGGGTCTATGTTTGGCATTATCAAAAAGTATTAAAGAGAGCACTGATTATCAAACATAGAGACTTGAGCAAATCTAGATATTAGATTTTAATATTACTTTGTAATTCTGGTTTGTATGAGTTACCGTACCTATACTGGATTCCTAAACTACATAAAAACCCTTATAAACAAAGATACATTGCTGGATCCAGTAAGTGCTCTACCAGGCCCCTATCTTTGCTCCTCACGAAAATATTAACAGCTGTGAAGGAGAAACTTCAAACCTACTGTGTGACTACATATGCCAGAGGTGGTGTTAATCAAATGTGGATTCTAAAAAATTCTAAAGAACTGTTAGTAAACTTGAAATCGCAAAATTTTTCCCAAATCAATAACATCAAAACATATGACTTTTCAACACTATACACGACCATTCCTCACGATAAATCAAAGACTAGACTTTTTGACATCATAGACAGTTGCTTCTTCAACAAAAATGGAAAACGGAAATATTCATATCTAGTGATCAGTAATTCAAAAACTTACTTTGTTAAACACCACTCTGATTCCACGCACAAGTACTCTGAAGTTGAAATAAAATATATGCTAGAGTTCCTCATTAATAATATCTTCGTGGTCGTTGGTGATCAGGTCTTCCAACAGTCTGTTGGAATTCCCATGGGCACGAATTGTGCTCCTTTGTCAGCTGACCTGTTTCTATATTCATATGAAGCAGAATTTATTCAAAAACTTCTACGTGAGAAGAAAAAAATCTCTCGCTGTGGCCTTCAATTCGACATTTCGATATATCGACGATGTTTTGTCTATTAACAATCATAATTTTCATTCATATGTCGATTCGATATATCCCTATGAACTCGAAATAAAAGACACCATAGAGTCGTCCACTTCTGCTTCATACTTAGATATTTTTATTGAAAATAGACATTAACGGCAAACTAACAACTGTATGACAAACGGGATGATTTCAGCTTCTCCACCGTCAACTCCCCATATTTATGTAGCAATATTCCATTATCACCTGCATATGGTGTTTATTTCTCTCAACTGATTCGATACTAAAGAGTTTGTTCTGCGTATAGTCAGTTTTTAAATCGAGGAAAGCTACTGACAAACAAGTTGATGGTACAAGGGTTTCAACAGTCTCGATTGAAGTCGGCATTTTGCAAGTTCTATGGTCGTTATAACGATATAGTTCGTCAATACAAACTATCATTGGGTAAATGCTGTCTGACGTGTTTCATACCGATTGCTAGGCCGTTCTTGGCACACAGATTTTGACTACGGATAACTCCGTTTACCTGATCAGGATATAGGGCTCACGGCGGGTGTGACCGGTCGACAGAGGATGCTTATTCCTCCTAGGCACCTGATGCCACCCTTAGCGTGTCCAGGGGTCCGTGTTTCTCCAACTATCTATTCTGTGTTGCTTATTGGAGTTATGAGATTGATCACTGTTCGTTATCTTCGCCTTTCTTGTATACTGTTTAACCTGTCATCATGTTTATGTTTTCTCTTTTTATTTATTGACAGTGAACTTGTGTGACGCAGATATCAGAAATGCTGCACCCCCGGCGCAGTGCCCAGGCCGTCCTACTGTGTGGCCTCTGTGAAACTGTCGACCTACAGAGTTACTGTGAACTTTGCAATGTAAACTTATGTAAGGCCTGTGTTGAGGAACACCTTTCTGATTCATCTAAAAAACACAATGTCGTGTCCTTTTTACACAGAAAGTCTACTTCTACCTACCCAAAATGTCCGACACACGTGGATAAACAAAGCGAACTTTACTGTGAGAAATGTGACGTTCTTGTCTGTTCTACCTGTGTCTCAAAAAAACATAAAGGACACAAATTATGCAATATTCTGGAAAAATTCAGCTCAAAAACGGAAAGTTTACAAAAAGATTTAGAGGAACTAGAAACCAGAATTTATCCCCGATATGAAAAAATGGCGTCCGATGTCCAAACTGAGAAATCCGGGTTGCAAACGAATTACGAGAAACTGACAACAGCTGCCGATCAACAAGGAGAAGTCTTACAACGGATGGTGATCACCATTGCCAACCAGCGGAAATCCGACATCCAGAAGATGAAAAATAAACATATGGCTGCTTTAGATAAAAACACAGATGAAATTACACAGAGAATTACAGAACTTAGAAAGATCATTGAGGACCTGAAGAAAATACTGAACACCAAGGACGTCTCTCTAACTTCTACTTACAAATCTAGGAATGGCGAGTTTCGACAATTACCCCCTAAAGTCCAACTTACATTACCGAGTTTATCTCCTTCCAAAATAAATAAAGAAAAACTCAATAAAATGGTTGGTTCTGTGTCATCATTGTCCAAAACAAAAGAAAAAGGTTGCACAATGAAGTCAGCAGAAGCTGTATTGTCTCCTCCAGTCAAACCTCTGCTTGATGAACCGCGCCTCACCGCCACCATAGACTCTGAGTATAGATATATATACAGTGTTAGCTGTCTGAGTGAAGAACAAGTCTGGACATGTGGGGATAACAAAATCATGAAGCTCCTCAACCTCCGGGGTAAACTACTGACATCAATACAAACCGAGTCAGGGAGAATACCAGAGGACATAGCAGTGACACGGGACGGAGATCTTGTTTATACCGATAATAACACTCTATACCTAGTTAAGAATAAACAGATACAGACCGTGATTACACTACAGGGGTGGGTACCTCGTTATGTCTGCAGTACTACCACTAATGATCTTCTGGTTACCATGAACAGTGATGATAAAACACAATCCAAAGTTGTGCGTTACTCTGGCTCCACAGAGACACAAGCCATTCAGTTTGATGACCAGGGGCGTCCTCACTATTCATCTGGTTATTATAAATACATCAGTGAGAACAGGAACCTGGATATCTGTGTGGCTGACAGTCGAGCTAGTGCAGTAGTGGTGGTCAATCAGTCAGGAAAACTCCGATTTAGATACACTGGTCATCCGTCTAATGCCAAACAATCATTTTATCCACGCGGCGTCACTACAGACAGCCAGAGTCACATCCTGACAGCAGACTTTAACAATCACCGTATCCATATCCTGAATGAGGACGGACAGTTCCTCCGTTACATTCACTGTGATTTATTCAATCCATTGGGTGTATGTGTGGACATCAGAGACAACCTCTTTGTGGCTGAGTGTGCCACTGCTAAAGTGAAGAAAATACAATATCTATAAACACAACATTTGTTAATTACACATCTCAACAGTGTCAATTACATCTCCAAACACAGTGTTAATTACAGCTGTGTGTTAATTACTGTTCTGTGTAGATTACAGTGATAGAACTGTGTTAATTACATCTCTAAACTTAGTTCTGTGTGTTAATTACAGCAGTGTTTGTGATGTGTAACTAACCTGTGTATTGACACACAGCTGGTTTTTTCCTTATATAACTGCTACCGATAAACGGTACCATTCCCAATGCCAAAAAACGTAAATTTTTCCCAATTTTGAGACTGAAAATTCCCACTTCACTTGCCGAAAAATAGACCGCTGACATCGTAATTCACTTAGTCTGAAACGTTTCACGAGTTAACTAAAATGTTCACTTCCGGTGTTAAATCGAAAGTACAGATCGTAGCAGTGCGCGTGTTGTAGAGCTACGACGATTTTATTTCGTAAACAGAGGTAAGGTTTAATAATGTATTCTCCCGTCACTTCCGGAATCCCGAGCCTATTCAAAGTTCGGGATCTCGCGAGATCTCCCTTCTTCATGTTGGCTTCGAGTTCACATAGTGTTCTTTTTCAAACTAGGAATTAATCCATTTTTATCACCACCATCATCAAGTCATATTGACTTCAGAAGTATTAAAACTTCTCATAAATGTATGAAAGAGACAATATCAGCCCAGAAGGAGCAAATGAAGACCTAGAGGGCAAAAATAGCCAAAATGGCATAAAGTCTTTGAAATTGAAAGACTTCAAAATCCCAAAGTTAAGTAGGGACACTGGCTCAGAATCAGAAACTGACGCATACAAAGAAGAATCTGATCAAGGGGATGGGGGAAATTACCGCCTCAGCCTCGGGTGCACAATCTCAACAGTCTAGTGGCAAGTCTGATGGAGAAGATCGTTTTGATCCTTTCGAATAGACCAACGTTTTCCGATTGGACAAGAGCAAAGAAAATATGCGAAAAAATATTTTCACTTTCACCTGACTGAGGGGAAGATCCAGTCGGCCATTCTAGATAATGCACCTGTGCCATCAAATTCGTTCCTAATAACACCGTCTACAGACGAGTACATAGGAGATATAATAGGATACGATTCAAATTCATACAAAAAAGACTCGGCCAATGTATGGGACCATTGTCAAAGATATGGGAAGAGGTAGATGACCTCACTAGAAGCCAGTCAAAAATGAACATTAACGATCTGAAAACTTTGATTGAGAAAACCATTTTATTGATTGGACAGACCAATTTTGCATGCTTGTTTGAACGGAGATTGAATTTCCTTGCAAAAGTCATGAGTAGTGCAAAAAATGCACGAGAAACGCTGAAAGAATAACCAACAGTGTCGTGGCCTTTTCAGTGCTTTTATAAATTTCTTTACTGGTCTTGTATCTTCTTAGATCCGACACTTTAAGAAAGTAGGGTGTTGTTGGGTTTTCGTGCTTTTATATATATATATATATATATATATATATATATATATATATATATACAGTATAATCTGTCTAAACCGGATATGTGTGGTTCCAAAGAAATTGGCCGGTTTGCACAGAGTCCGGAGTGCAGAATGTTGACAATAACGAGAGTTGCTTCCCTTGTATTCACTATCTATGCATGCGTGTGTAATGATTGCTAACGTTGTAATATATCACAAAAGAATTCAAAATGTAACAATATAAATATCAGTGTATTATTGTCGTGCTCATTTGAAAAAGTTTCAATTTTTATTAAACAGTTTAAAATCTGGGAATTATTCGCGCAATTTTCTGTTGGTAAATTGTCGATTTCGTCTACATCATCGCAGTTATCAAGTGCTACATTATGTACGTTCGTCAAGTTTGTGTTGTGTTCGTTTAAAATTTGTCTTTCCCAGCTTTCATTGTAAATGTATCGCTTTCAACTGTCTCAATTTGTGAAACGGAAACTAATGCAATGTCGAGTGATCGACCGGACATGGCGAGTTGTGGTAACAAACTACATATCATCACTGTCTGACTCGCCGTAGAGCTCCGAGAAGTCCACGAGGGGAAACCCTGCTTTTGGAAAACATAATGGGATTGTTGCCGATTTTGTTTCATTCCAAGAATGTATCGAATTCATCGATTAATTGAACTTTGTCTTTTAATGTCAGTTCTCGTCTCTGTCGTTAGGGGGAGCGCCATTACCTCGTGTGTGGTGCTGTCATAATTGAAAATTGCACCCCCTAAAAATCAGGTTTTATTTTAAACTGATCGCGACTCCTCGCCAGTTGCACTCTTTTACTTACCCGTGGCTTCCCTTGAGACATCCTTTGTGTACACCGCGTTTGATCGACCGAATACCGACAGGTTGGTCATCGTGGGGTGGCTGGTTTAAATGCGATAATTAGAGCTAATTACGAGCAGTTGGGACCTTGTGTACACCGAATACAATTGACCGCAACAATTATAGGGTGGTGTATCATCGAGGGGCCGGTTACACAGGATAATTAAAGTTAATTGATAGCAGTTGGGACTGTGTAAGCCGGCCGATATACAGAATACACAGTATCCGGAGTACAGGGAATTATTAATAAAGGATTTGTTAAAGAAATGTTAGGGACTATATTTTGTGGCCGGAATTGACAGAGCGCCGGAGTACTCAGAGGCCGGTTTGGACAAATTATACTGTATATCATTCAAAAGCAAGCCTTGATATGGACGGGGCTACATCACTCAAATCAAAATTTACCAATCATTTTATCTCTGCAGATGCGTACACTATACGGGACATTTTTAGAATATTCATGTTCTTACTATCATTTGTAACGTAGCACCTGTGAGATATTTTGAAAAGTACTTGTATTATTAGCCAATGGGGAGGGGGGGATTCCGGATAATGAGAGTTTAGATCTAATGTCGCATTAACAAATATGAGTTTAATAAAGGTTATAAACAACGGTATTTAATAAACCCATTAACTAATGGCACGTTAAGAACTCATTAGGGTTACTGACACATTAGATCTAATCACTCGTTCATAAAACAGGATCCATTTTCTAGTGAAGATGAATGAATGACAAGATGTGATTTGACGACGCAAACGGAGTAATCCGTGGTCCAAATTTGTTGTCACTAGTACTTTTGATTTTGTATTCCTTATAGCGTGTCCAATGTTAGCTCGGCAAATCGAGTGAGATCGATACGCGACAGTGAACAAATTAATTAAAAGGCAAAGCTTTTGTTTATTTCTAATAGATTAATAATTCACAAGGAATGGAAAATGACCATGTCAGTGGCAAATGGTGCAAATACAATATTGCATAATACCTGCAGCTATTTTTTTATGATGTCAAAATTACACATATTTCATTTAAATCAAATATACTCGTACATAATGCTTTAGCTGTAGTTTGTAAGTTGCTAATCTTAGTAGCCTCAAAAAATTCTGATCACCTCATTTCATCACAATGTCTGTGATCTCCCCATAAAGTCACGCACAATGTAACAGGGCTAGATCTAAAGGAAGATTATGATGGAAGAAAACATGTACACTGTAATTTATTTATTTAAAATATCCAAAATTGCAATTTTGAACCATGTAGGGGACAGCAATCAACTTTTGATGGACGGATGAAATTGAAATTGCAAGTACCCTTTGAAGATTTCCTGGATCCGCTTTAGTACTGTATGGTAAATAAGTAGCGAAAATGCATATGTCTTCATAGTTTTCCATCATGAAACAATATTTGTTTTATTTACATACATGTCAGGTTTTGGAAGTCATTAGTAATAGGTATTAGACGCATATGGACTACTAAAACTTGTAATAAAGCTTGATAAATGTCATGTCGATAGAAATGGCATGGCTTCCTGCACGACATCTTTGCCCTCCGTGTTCCTAGTCTTCATCCATTTCAGTGCTTTCTCCACTAACATTTCCCACTCGTCCTTTTTGTCTGGCAATTCTTTTCTTAAGAATGCAATAGCAAGAGCTGTGGCCCACACGTCTGTGTCTTGTAAAATACCCTAACATGGTAATATGTCCAAGTACGGTGTTTAAGATTTTCAAAGAATATCCGATGACATCTGGAATGAGAGTACCAAACCCCCGTATGCGTGTGTAATTTACTGCAGACTGCTATGTGTTGTAAAAACGTACAAATATGGCCTATAAAAGGCACGGGACGCTATATATTTTTTGTCATTTTTTATCAACACTTGGAATGAACTTTGAAATGTTTGCGGTCATTTGTTTAAAATCGATATAGTTAATTAGTGAGAGGGCCAAAGGTTAACATTGAGGTCTATGGGAAATGAATTGGTACTCTTTTCCCTATAGAGGCCTCATCAGGTAACTTTTCAATCCGAAAATAATGCTTATTTCACTTTATTTGAAACCAGAATCACGTTTTTAATACATTTTTATGAAAATTGGATTACACAAGAGCCAATGGGATTGAGATCACAAAATTTCAGTTTTTTGAGGTTCTCTAACGATAAATTAGTATGGGGTTCTGAAAATATCCCAGTAAAGGGGGAGGGTAATACCAGAGAAGTACCAGGTGCCGCGCATAAAATACAGAGATGCCTCACCAGGTGTTAGTATCTTACATATCAACCATTTCTGTCATTAAAGGCTGTGTATCGGCCTGGAGATCCTGCTTTGTCTCGGAGGCAGATTTCTACGGAAGGGGGTGGGGTACAAGTTTTATCATATAATCTAATCTGCAGGAAACCAGGTAATAGCCATTTTATTTATTGGGTACCTATATAGTGTAAGTTTCATAATATAGTAAAAGTATGCAGAATTCTCCATTTACTACTTAATATAAGAGTATATTTCAGCAATTTTTGTGGAATTTTCAGGAAATTTGGGGTCATTCTCAAATTCCGGGTAGAATCCACCCGGATGAAGATATGAACAAAATTTTATCTTAAAATGATTGTATATTCCATAACAAACAAATCACATGCGATTTACAGATATAATATTTATTACAGTCGTCAGCTAGATGGCGAACTTGGGACAGGTGTCAGAATCATTCATTCAATGTAACGGCACTGTCAGCAGACGGTACACTTGTTAAGGGGGTTCACAGTACCCTTCACATTGAAGTTACAGAACTAAATTTTCATCCATATACACTTCAGTATGTAAAGTCTTTGAAAATAACAAATTTGCCTAATTTTAAGGTCGTTAACATTATGAGTATAGGAATGAGAGTACCAAACCCCCGTATGCGTAACCCGGACGGAGTTTACCCAAGATTGAGCGGAGGTATAAATGTCTAGGTGTTGCGTGATTGGCTAATATCAAGAGTGAAATTATTTGGAATTGAAAGAAATATTATAGAGGTTCAAATTAATTGTCAGGATGAAAAATTATCGCACAAAATCGAGAAATCACTGAGGAAATTACCATGGTAGGGGTGTGCTTAAAATGAAGTGTGTAATTTACTGCAGATTGCTATGTGTTGTAAAAACGTACAAATATGGCCTATAAAAGGCACGGCACCCTATATATTTTTTGTCATTTTTTATCAACACTTGGAATGAACTTTGAAATGTTTGCGGTCATTTGTTTAAAATCGATATAGTTAATTAGTGAGAGGGCCAAAGGTTAACATTGAGGTCTATGGGAAATGAATTGGTACTCTTTTCCCATCTTCGCTAGCTAGAGAAACACCGTGGAGCGTCTGTCTTTGCTAGAGAAGATCATCAGATGGTAATAAGCTGCATTCAATATACCGGTGTGACGAGGCCCGGGGTATATATCATCATATGTACTTTATATAAAAATTCCTTATATTTACATTTTAATTACAATAATAAACTTGTGTTGAACTCTTTTGCTCTAATGTATTCATACGCAGTGATTAGTCTATCTCAAAAGTTGAAAGTTCATGACATAGTAACTTTCAGTTTCAATTAAACTGTTACTAGAAGAACGGAGTGAATGTAAATATTCATAGAATCTACTGAGCATGACTCTATATGAATATCATATCTATACATTATAATGGACAGCAACATAATTTTGTACAAATATTAGAAGTTACGCTTGCATCATGGAATCTAACATCTATTTCGTGACATGAGGTATAAGGTAACTGGGTCATAAAGAAACTAGTTGATCAGTTTTATACACTGTATATGTCCAAATCCTGTTGGAAAAGATATTTAGACAATGTCAAGGAGGTAGCTAAATAGTGAAGGAGCAGTGGGAACAAGTACTATGTTTCTCACCTCCCCATTTTGGCTCTTATATGAAAAAAAAAAATGAGTATTAGTTTCCTGGTAAACTGCTTGAATGTAATAGTTTCCCTTCAATAAACACCGAGTATCGTGATGTCTTAGATCCCTCCATATTTGTGAATTTATCTTTTAATACTAAATAAATACGTCACTAAGAAGCACATTTTCTAGAAAATGTTAACGAATTCGATAATATCACACCCGCCTTGAGCCCCATATCTTGATCAGGTCAATAGAGTAATGCGTAGTCATAATCAGTGTGTAAAGAGCGGACTAACAATTGGTATGAAATACGTCAGACAGCATTCGATCTAATGCCATGTTCTAATGACATGTTGTTTTTACAAATTAGATCGTTATAACGACTATATAATTTGCTAAATGCTGACTTTAAACGAGACTGTTAAAATCCTTACAACATCAACTTATTTATCGGTAGCCTGTCTCGATTTAAAAACGGATCATACGCAGAATATGCTCGTGCATACCGTATTGGTTGAGAGACATAATTAACATATGCAGGTGATAACGTTATATTGTGCAGGTGATAATTATATTACTGCATAAATATGGGAAGTAGACTATAGAGAAGATAAAGTCATGCCGTTTCTCATAAAGTTTGCAACTAACATCCATGGTAGTATCACCTATTCAAAATATTGAACAGACAGTATTCTCCTATGTCAGGGGTGGATTGATCATGTGACCTAAAATCAATAGGGGTCATCTACTCCTTATGCTGTACCAGTGTATGAAATATGGTGTCAATCAAGCGAATAGTTCTAAAAATATAGGAGACAATATATTACTACGTCCGGTTTAACCCTTCACCATCTAACCTCAAAATCAATTGGGGTCATCTTTTTCTGAAGATGTACCAGTGTACCAAGTTTGATGTCTGTTGAGCAAAAGGTTCTCAAGATATTAAGGGGTACAGTATATTCCTATGTCCAGTTTGACATTTGACCATGTGACCTCAAAATCAACAGGGGTAATTTTCTCCTGATGATGTACCAGTGTACCAAGTTTGATGTCTGCCAAGCAAAGGGTTCCCAAGAAATTGAGCGCACAGTATATTCCTATGTCCAGTTTGACATTTGACCATGTGACCTCAAAATCAATATGGGTCATTTTCTCCTAAAGATGTATCAGTGTACCAAGTTTGATGTCTGTCAAGCAAAGCATTCTCTAAACATTGAGTGGTCAGTATATGCATATGCCTAGTTTGACCCTTGACCATGTGACCTCAAAATCGATAACAGTCATCTACTCCTTAGAATGTACCAGTGCACTAAGTTTGATGTCTGTCAAGCAAAGGCTTCTCAAGATATTGAGCGGACAGTATATATATTCCTATGTCCAGAGTAGAATGACCTTTAATATGACATTTTCACATGAAAAACAATAGGGACCCTCTTCTACTCATAACTAACCAACATATGAAATATCAGTACGACCAAGTGAATGGTTCTCAAGATATTGAGCGGACAACATGAGGTCTACAGACCAACCGACAGGTGCAAAGCAATATTCCCCTCTTCCTTTAACGGGGCATAATCAATATTGGGGATTATTGGGAGCGAGAATGTTTGATTGGTTATATATTGTTTAACGTCCCTCTCGAAAATATTTCACTCGTATGGAGACGTCACCTAAACCGGTGAAGGGCTTCAATTTTAGGCCTATACTCCTTTCTTAATGAGATGCTCATAAATATGCATACCGCATCGAAAACGAGGCTACCGTCGGTTTCGACGCACAACAAACATGTCGGACTTAGCTTTTGTATGACGAATAACACTTGGAACTGAGAACAAGAGATGAAGGTCTCTCTGTCTTTAACTCTGTACAATCAATGATTACCCGTGTAGAGGGATACATACTTTTGAATTGGTTAGGCATGTTCTCATTTATTTGCTCTCTACTTGGCCAGATATCTATGCTACCAAGAGCAAAGTATAAAAGATTTGCCCATGTAATAATTTTCCTACTTACAGTAGACAAATGACATTTAAATCTTACAGCCAAATCCTGCTCCATAAGACCACATTTTAAACGGCATAAAAACATGAACAATTCGTCAATGAGCAACATGTTCCTCGGATTGCCCACCAGTACGTGCTGGTTGATTCTGTCAGAAGATCTGTAATAATAACTGGTCATTCTATTAGCACCAGGTTTGATAAATTCATAAAAAGTTGTAAACATGATCATGGATGCAAAACCTGTATAAAATGAAATTAATGCATTGTCATTTGAAAATCTTTGAATGCCAAATCTTTCTATCTCAAGTCGTTGCTGTAATTTTTGAATTTCCCCTTCCTTCTTCTTCAGCATATCCTCTAACTCATTCACCCTATTTGTCTCAGGCTGCACTTCTTCATACATACTGCTGCAATATATAATTCACATCCATACTGTATAAATAATTGGAAAGTTAGTCAAACAATTTCATCATAGCCAGTTACAGACTTATCACACCCCCCCCCCCTATCTTTTATAAAGGATCTCTGTTGTGTCAGTAATAAGTATTTGTGTACTTCGATGTATTCATTTATTTATATATTACAAAATTATGCATATCTCTGATGAATGTGAAATTTATAGGAGGACGCTCTATACCTTTTCGAAGTTGGTAGATATTTTAAATTACATGCATATTAAATCATTACATAAGAATATAATTTTCTCAAAATTAACATGGTGGTGTAAAGAACAGCATTCATACTATGAATTAAGAGAAGAAGAAATATACATAAGCACAGGTGATTTTCAAAGTTATATAGAGCATGTTACTTTAACAAAGTGCAAAACATACAGTATTTTTTATTATTATAGACCATCATTTAATATAGTGAAAATATTTCAATACAATTTCTAAGTCTGAATGAATAATACAAAATTTCATACCTCACAAAGATCTTGATGATCCAGCATCCTACTGTCCAGCAGCAGTTGATCTTGTTGTGAGTTGAATTATTCAAAATAGTTTAATACAATTGCAAACCAGCATGAATAAAACTAGTTTGACAATTGATTAATCATTCTGAGAATAATTCATGAACAATAAGTAAAACCAATTTCACATTGAAAGTCCCAATGACATGCAGCAGCACTGAAGAAACTTAAATCATACTTATTGCTAAATTATATTTGCCTTGATTCTCCTAGTATTTTCAACTGTTTATAGAAATAGTAATTCGAAGGTAGAAAAAGAAACATTGCTTCGATTATTACATGTGCTTCTTGTAAAATTAGTCAGACCTTCTGTTAAATAAAATGACACACACATAGACCTATATAATGTTATGGATATAACCTGATTCATTCTGATTGACTATCACATAAATTATAGAGATTTTTAAAATGCCATTACCTCTCCACATTCAAATTTAAATTTTCATTTGAGACCGGGTTGTTGTTATTCTCATCAGTGTCAAATCTAGGCATTTTCTCTGGAACAGGATGCTTAAAAATTTCCCGTCGCGCAGCTTTTTCGTCAGATTTCCAGTTGAATATGGAAGGAACACTTTCTTTCTTGAGTGTCTTCCTTACTGGGGTCCATTTGAAGTCGTCCCTCTTAAAATGACGTGAGCAAACAACTGTTTGATCACAGATCTGTTAGAAAGATTATAACCCGTTAAGACTTGTTTGAAGTCATTTCATTAAACACACACTGACGTAGACACGTGCAAGGACCAACCTATTTCGAGGCCTACTTAATTCTATGATATAAGGGGGTCATCTCTCCGTATTATTTGGAACAAAGTTACATAAACATACTCTGAATAATGGACCAGGATCCCTCCGAATAGCATGTATCCAAGCCTTGCGAAGCTCCAATCTTTGTGGGATTTGATGAAAAGAGAGCTCTGGGTTGCGGCGTCCATTTCCATTACAGTTCGGCACGCAACAATGCCTGTCGTTCTTGCCTCCGTCTAAGGTCGACGCCATACTTGTTTATACTTGGATACGACGGTAGCCTCGTTTTCGATTTAGAAGCGCGGTTTATGAATATTCTGCGAAAAGGGAGTATGCTCGGCGCTTACGGTCATTGAGGAGTGAAGGTTCTTTAGCGTGATACACCTACTGTGACGTGGGGCATCCGTTTTTAGCGTCATCGCCGAGAACCCGTGACATTCACTTCTGATAGCGATGGAACTGTCACTACCTGTATTAACGACTTAGGTCTGTCGCGGCCGCAGTGCTTAAGTGAAAAGATGTACTCGTATTTCCTAGTGCAATCTGGTTAATTTTCTTCATTCAGGCAATTTTCATCAAAAGAATATTAAACCTTCATATCAATTTGATTTCACGCTGCAATGTTGACTTCACTTATATTTCTTAATTTACAACGTTTATTGGAAACTAAGTTCTGAAAATATGTGAGGTAAATGATTAGATTTATTTCATATTTCCATAAAGAGATAGTGTATGTAACTTTGTACCAAGAGATTTGTGATATATATATATATATATATATATATATATATATATATATTCTAACCCGGATCCCCACGGGATTGCGCAGAGATAGTTGTGTCGTAAATCTGCACAGAAATAGTTGTGTCATAAATCAGAAAGGGTTAATAACAACGCAAGGTTTTCTGCAGAGGGTTCAATTTCCGCAGCTAGGTAAAATGCAGTTATATAGAAAAAAAATATTGTGAAAATAACAATGCTTGTTAATGTATGTTGTCAGTAAACACGTGGTTTCCATGTGATAACTGGAATTGTGGTTATAATTTTGTTCACGGTCGACATGCTGCTGTGACGTACAGTACATGTAGAATATTGAACCTTTTATTCACTCATTAATGCATCGCCTTTAGTTCACTATAGACCCCCTTTACTTTTATTTTTAGCCAGGCTTTGGTGGAATAAAGATCAGTCATGTAAAATGGGGGGGGGGCACTTTTTTAATACAATGATCAATATAATTATGTAGTAGAAGTTATATTCCAATTTCTTAAGATTACAGTGTAATGCTCATAAATTGTCACTACTATAATACTAATATCTTGTTTAATATTAAGCTAGATCATGCATCGACACATAGATAACATCGGAACTTACCCGATATCAAAATGTCGTTCTGCACGACTGCATCTGCAATACCGATCGCGTCCTAGTTAACAATCTCGCGTTTACGGGGTGTTCAAAGCATGACGCGACCGTGGTACCGAGAATCGCTATTTGATACCGACGTCATAAACAGTTAACGTCATAATATTAGGAATCGTCACAGTAATCCAACTTCCCTGAACTACCAGTGTTGCTGTTAACCATGGCTGATACCATTGCGTTTCACTTAGTAGAAGAAGGTATTAAGCAGAACAAAGATTCTATTCGTTTTCAGAAGGCTATAAGTCAGATGATACTGAATCGTGCACAAGCTGAATTAATTTATGTACAAGAAATCGAAAATTGGAAGTCGAAATATCAAAATGAATGGCCCAAAGAAGTTTTCCAATCTGCCCCGTCTGGAGATGTAGACTACTTGGTGAAGATTCACAGAGATATCTATGATAAGCTCATGGCCAAGAATGGTCCCTATCAAAATATCATAAAACTCGCCCGACAGGAGCAGGAAACAATGTTAACAGGAATAGAGGAGAAATTTAAGTTCTACAACAAACAGCGAGATGATTTAGAAAGCTCTGTCAAAAACCACAAGCAGTCGTTAGACAACTTGAAAGGCCAATTGATCGAGATGAAAGAAAATTTTTCCAAAACGAGCAGAAGACATTCTGCCAAGAGCGTGCGGAAGTTACATTCCTTGAATACGCAGATGTCTGATCTCCGACAACAAATCAAAACAACCTCAGCAGCATGTCTGGAAGATGAGGAAAAGTTACAGTCTTTCGTCAGTAATAAGAAGAAGACCCTACAGATGATGTTTCTACAACTCAAAGAATTGGACAGAGACAGATATTCCGTGATTTGTAAAGTGGTTTCAGAGTTTGTGAAAGAAATCACTCTGCGATTTAACTCAGTTGGTGAAAGTATGCATGAGAATCCGGAATTCGTCAAGAATCTTCTAGAAATTCACAACCAGAATTGGAAACAAATAGAAGAAAGGGCGAGGTTGAAGAAGGCTGGACTTATCACGGGGGTTGATATGTTCTTGGTGACCAATCCTTCTGTTCAAGAGAATCTAGATTTATATGTTACAGAGGAGGGAACAAAGACCAGGAAGAGACAAACGATCCCACCACATCCTTTACCCCGTGGACAGCAAGACCTACTAGAGAAAAGTACTCACACAGCTCAAAACACAATAGCCTCTCCTGCAAATTTTGATACAATGATAAAATGCAAACTAATCATGAAACTCCCGTCACCGTTGGTGACAGAATATTCGGAAGATGACATAGAAACTTTAGAACTACCAAACGAGACATTCTGTCGTCTACCAAATCCGTTCAAGGTCAAGGAATTCTGTGTGGATGAGGCCAAAACATGCAAGACGATAGAAAACAATCATCCCAGCAGAAGAGCGGAAGGAGATTACTTAGTGGTGAACGAAGATATTGGAAAAATGCGCAACGTAAAAGTAATCGTCACAACCAGTTACAAAGCTCGAAGTAGCAAAGAACTTACTGTTAAGAAAGGGCAATTTATAAAGCAAATAATGGGAGATAGCGAGGAAGGATTTGCTTATGGGTGGACCCGTAAAACCAAACTATCCATGAAACGATACGGTTGGTACCCCATAAGCATTGTGTCCTGTCAGTAAAACCGTCACACTTAGAATTGACAGTACCGTACATTATATGTCTGAAATACATTGAAGATGAAAAAATAAATTTTCTTAGCATTAGAATTTGTTGTCTTTATGAATTACGTTGGATTGAAAGAATATTGGAATTAGAACTGGGCAGAGTATCACATGAAAAATCCGATGTGTAGTAGTGATTTGATCAATGACATAATGGTAAAAGGTTTAATATAAAAGATATTGATAACTTGCATCGTCGGCATATATAGATGTGTGAGAAAGCTTATTACTATTATTTCAAAAATACTTACTTCAGGTATCTCTGCTCAAAATTAAAAAAAAACCCACAAACAATTAATATCAGATTTTGTCTGGTTATGCCAAGATGTTTGTGTAATAATTGCATTATGGGTAATATATGATGTAACAGCGTACTATTAAAGTAAGGACAATTTTCATTGGTTGGAAATAACGTAAGTATCCGGTGATGCAAAATATGATACACTGGTATGTTAAATATAACACTGTATGACTTCTTAGGCTCTGTCCTAGACACGGTCACCTGAAGTATGGATATACTGCTTACCCCCCCCCCCCCCCTCCTTTTTGAATATTTTTTGCAGCGATAATTTCTCCGAAATGTGTCGATTCCCTGTTTATCTCATCCCTCTTTCGATTTATGTAATCGTTTCACGCTTTTTGTATGCTGTGGATATTGGCCTTCTACCGGTATACACACTTCAAAACTTATTATAAAAAGAGGGGGGGGGGGGGGGTAGTATCTATATTTCAGGTGCCTACACGGTCCTAGAATCAGAACTCTGGGGTTTAAATTAAAAATTTTGGTTCATTCCTTTCTGTTTTCCTATGTATGCATATTTAGCTTTTGTCAAGCT
This sequence comes from Ostrea edulis, assembly GCF_947568905.1. Classification (NCBI taxonomy): domain Eukaryota; kingdom Metazoa; phylum Mollusca; class Bivalvia; order Ostreida; family Ostreidae; genus Ostrea; species Ostrea edulis. Next base: position 29,099,136 of record NC_079165.1, on the reverse strand, counting down.
TTCATATGTCTCTGCTTCATTTTTTACAGTATCAGAATAATTAAATGCGTCCTTCAAATGATAAGACATTTAATCACTACGACAATTTTGATCCCACCCTGGTACCAATTTCAAAACCCCTACTCTAGAATCATGAAATTTACAATTTTGGCAAAGGATTTCCTGCTTCATTCAGTTTCAATTTCATATCATTGGCATTAAAAGAGACATTACTCGATCTTGCATCACCGGATATACTTTCGTTATTTGCAACCAATGAAAATGTGCTACACGGGCAGATGAAAACAAGCGGTATTCTCGCGAGATTATACGTACTTGGGTGAAACGTCACCAATAGATAATATATTTCCGGAATAATTATTAACGTATTCGGATAAAAAAAAAAAATAATAATAAAGTAATTTCTATTAAATCTAAAATACCTTTCATATCTAATTACACATGAATTAAAAAAATTAATAATGATAAAGTTAATTTGGTAGGCTATATTTTTTTCTTTAATCATAGATATATCAGAATATTTTTTTTGGTTGCACAATAGAATTACAAAGGGTATCAGGCACATAGCGGTTGGGGTGGGGGGTGGGGGCAAAGGTGAATTCATGTAAAATTCTTGACAATCAAACCAAAAAAAAAAGGGAGGGGGGGCTTTAAAAAGGAAGGGGGGGGGGTGCTTAGTCCTTTAATTCAGCCGGAAAAGGGGGGGGGAGGCAATATTTATCTTAATTTGCATGTGAAAAAAAAACTTTGAATGCAAAAATAACGGAAAATCAACCTCAAAATTCAGTGTTCCCTCTCTGGTTTATAATGCTTGAATAAAGATGGACAGAATGGGAGTGCTTACCCAGTAGAACAACTGGGATACCATCAACATATTCTTTTAGGTCCATGCAATATGTATGTAAAATATATGTACCAGTCTCTCACCAGAGCTTACAGAAAGCAGGGTCTTTGTGCATTGAAAAAAAATATTTTTATCTCCCACAAAATCTTTAAAGAGGAAAACTTTAACAGAGATGGGATATCCCTCATTATTCATGGAAACCAGTTTCTACCACAGCATTCTTTCAGCTGGCCCTGTGAAGTGCAGAACCACATGTCCTATATCCTTGCCCATTAATGACTCATTACATAGATTTTTTAAGAGTTGACCTTTGATATTCACTATAACAGCTAGCCTTTTTCAAGACACTGAGATTCTTTTTTCTACAGCATACAAGAAATGTAATAAACTGAGAAGATGTAATAGATTGATACACATAAAGAGTAATGTAAAGTGTATAAGGAACTCCTTGGCAGAAATAAATTTCAAAACATTTGTAATAGTTAACCAAGATTTTTCATTGCATTGAATTTTGTTATTCTTATATCATAATCAACTTGCTGTTAATGACAGCTATAACGGGAACCAGTGTGACTATGGCCTCATTTGAAGTGTACCAAGTGTGCCCAAAGTATGAATGAATGGTAAAATTACTTTAAACTTTATGAAGTAATACCAAGGAACAGACCCAGCTCACTAAATATGTAAATGTACAATGACTGGTCCTGTTTTATTCAACCCAGGTTCTGAGATTCCCAGGTAGGAATAAGAGGTATAAAAATAAGTTAATAATTGAATAAATAATAACAAGTAAATGATTTGATAACAAAAATATAAGGGAGCAAAATTGAGAGTGTGATAACCTATGCAAAATATATCAAAATAGATGGGAGTGAGCTTCCATATACAACCTATGAGATTCCATACAACACCTTAAAAATCATAGTGAACCTCTATGTCAGTAGACTGAAAATTTCCTAAAGCACCACCACACAGCCATAACTCATGAATTAGGTTTGCAGAGTCTAATACCCCAGTGCAGAATATTGCAATGTGAAATGTACACATGCACAGCCTTGAAATGTATTAAATATAACAATAATAAATTAATTACTTTTCTGAAAGACAACTTTCTTCTAAGGTCAAAAAGTTTATTATGATATGTTATGAAGTTCAATATTGATATACATGTACCACATTGCGAAATATCTCATTGAGTACCTTTCCCCTTGTGTCAAAAATAATATTGATAATTTTTTTTTTTTAAAAATCTAAAAAGATTAATATTTCCCATTCCATATATATACAATTCCCTTTATTACCAATATGCAATTTGCTGCAACACATTCAAGGAAGACAACTCTTGATGCTATGTTATAAAATATCCCATTTTGATGCATGAAAGAAATCAATCCTTGAAGTGGTTACTTCTTTATTAAGAAATACATTTAAGAGTAATCATCAGTCACAAATATAAAACAAAATAAATTTATCAACCCAAAATCACACTAGTGCACATAACAATGTATTCTTTTTAAATATTATACATGTATCAGTTTTTAATTAGTAAACTGCAGTATGAGTATATGTTCCACAGTGCAAAATCTTGTTCAAATATTTATAATAGTAGTGAGTTCCAAACATAGGATAGTCTCGATACAGTTTCTCTAATGCAGATTCCAGCACATCCATTTATGGGTCAAGTCCTATTTCCGTCAAAGGGCATGCAAATTTTCTGAAAAATCAATGCAATTGTAAGTAAACCCAGATCAAATGAAATTAAATGATACATGCATTTTACAGTGTAAATACTATTTCAAAGTAATAGCAAATTTCATACAAGTCAATACTAGAAAATTGAAAAAGATCAGTACCATGATACCACTTTAAGGACAATTTCTACAAATGCAAGAAATGATTTATGCCAAAACAATAAATATCATAATGTCATTAATTCAAACAATTCCCCAAGACCCGCATGACACGGCAGACATTGTTTTTTCTTTAAATATTTAATAAATGTAAAAGCTAGGTTTTTAATCAATGGTCAGTGCAGTACTTTTCATAATATAAGTTGAATTTCCTCATAGATCTAGTTTGTCATGAGAGTTTCTGCCCTTACTATTGGTATGATTGCACCAATATCCAAAAATGACAATATACAGATAAAGATTACAATATGAAATGTTAAAAGTTTTAAAGTACATGTATTATTAACACATATACATAATTCCAGGTGCAATTATACCAATTTACATGTACATCAGGTAACTCATGTTCCATGCATAATATTTTTATTACTACAGAAGATTTATTGTATTTGAAATGTTAATTGTTGTATTTACAGAGGAAGCAGTGTCAATACAAGGTTTCTAAGACTTATTGTCATTGGTACTGAGTATGCATGTGTTTTAGAGTTACCTAATGTATTTTGTTTACCCTGCATATTTGAATAAATTTTAAAATAAAAAGAGAAGTAATTTCCTTTTGGTAGTCCTGCAGGTTATACTGTGAAAAGCTGACTAAATGTGTAAAGGCTTTATTGACACCCCCCCCCCCCCCCCCCCCAAATAATAATGTCAATATACTGAAGATGTTATTAAAATTTAAAAGCTTCATACACTTTGACAACTAGTGACTTTAACTGTCCGGGCATCATCAGTTGGGAAACAGTTAAAGTCAAAAGATGCCCAATGGCCACAATGCTCACCTGATCAAATAATGATTCATGAAATTTCCAACTGATTCTACACCCACCCCATAAGAAAGTAATATGATGTATCATAGGAAATGAAGAAGACAAAATTTGATCAAAATCTTCATTTGAAATTTCTTGTAAACAAACCATATTTAGTCTCTTACCTCTACTTTTATGTCTTTATTTCAACATTATACCTTGCATGATGTGTTGTACCAAAATAATCCATCCAAAATCACCAAAAACAGTATGCAATTAGTAAGCTCCTAAACTTTGGTTTCATGGAAGAGGATAAATGAATCTATTGACACTGGCCTAAGGCTTGAATGTTAAAGCCTATATATGCCATTGTCAGTCTAATACTGGACTGACATGATGTCAAAGCTCCAAAATCCATCTACCATTACTCAGGATCAGGATCTCCATTGCCATCTGTTCAATGAAATGTAAATATTCATGAAATATGTGATGACTGGGCCTAATACTCCATCTGGGATCATTGATATAGGGGCATATCTGAAATATTGTATACCTCAGGACCACAAAGACATGATTTTCAACATTGTTCATGTTTCATTGGAATAAAAGTTACTCAACACACTAAATCACTATTAGGAGGAGAAGAGATCACAAGATTTTGTGACAGATGGACAGAAAGTACATAAACAATATGTCTCCCCATAGAAGAGGAGAGACATAATTAAAATATTGATAACTTCGTTGAATGTTAAGTTAATGAATTTCAATAAAAATGAAAGGTGCTCAAATCATTATACATATGATATATAAAGAAAGTTTGAATCTGATGTGAACATTAGTTTTTAAGATATACTCTGGATGAATTATGTCTACTAACAGAAGGACATGGTGGTTTAAGTATATCCCTCTTGACTTTATTTTGGGGAGGGTGGTATAAAATATGAAATAATTACTTCCTGAAAACTGTTCACTGTATGTAATACAACAGAAAGAAACATACCACGTGCAGAAAATATAATTTGTTGTGGTTTTCCATTCTGGATAACTGTAATTCTTTTCCCCAGCATTGAAGGTGGAATCCTCATCCAAGATGGCTGACCCAGTCCACCCTGACCGACACTGATGTTAATTTTGTTTTTTAGATATTAGTTGTGTTTTGCAAATTTGTTCATTTTACAAAATATAAAAGAAAATCAGATTTCTATATTCTAAATAACTTTCATGTATATGGATATATATAAATCATAAAATCAGTATCATTAGATTATCGTGAACTACAGATTGGTGAACTATTAAGAATTACAAAATGCTTACGCAAACAAATTCTGTTCTTCATTGGTGGGCAGTTGTATTGGTTGTTGTTGCGGAGGGACTAATCGCAATGGTGGATATGGTGCCACAGAGCCATGAGATGTTTCAGCTGTGGCCACTTCCGCAGATGGTGGATTTGTGTGTCCCTCTTGTCTGCAATTTCCAAAGAAAATAAATAGTATATAATATATACAGGAAATCACAATGAATTAAAAAAAACTAGTTTACATTGTGGTTCTGAAAACATTACATACAGACAGCAGTGTTATGCAGATACAATTTAAAATGGTGTATGAAGGTATGTTACATATATATACAGATGGCTATCTACATACATAAAATTGAAAACAAAAGAAATCTGAGTGCATTAAGAATAATTCTTAAAAATCGACAGAGATATCTCTTCCAACTGGAGAGATATCTTTGTTACACTTGGAAAGAGATATCATTTTTGGTTTAAGAGATATCTCTCATTCAAAATCTTATAAAAATATCTTTTAAAATGAAAGATATCTTATTAACTTTAAGAGAGATCTCTCTAAGTAAAAGAGATCTCTCTCAAATTCAAAGAGATATCTTTCTAAGTGAAAGGGGCATCTATGGCAAGCACTTTTACTATTTATTTGAAAAATAAGATATCTCTTTGAATCAAAGAGATATCTCTTATTCTAAAGAGATATCTCTCTTTTACTTAGAAAGATATATCTTACTTTTAGAGATATCTCTTACACTTAGATATCTCTTTCACTTAGAGAGATACCTCATTCACTTTGAGAGATATCTATTTCACTTAATGATATATCTTATTTACTCTGAAAGATATCTCTTTTACTTTAAGAGATATCTCCTTCACTTAAAGATATATCTCTTTTACTCTGAAAGATATCTTTCTCTTTGAGAGATATCTCTCTAGCTTCAAAAGAGATATCTCTCAAAGAAAAAAAGATATCTCCCTAGCATAAAGAGATATATCTTTTCTTTAAAGAGATATATTTTTAGTTAAAGAGATATCTCTTTTGTTTAAAGAGGTATCTCTTTCAAGTAAGATATATCTCTTGAAATCAGAGAGATATCTCTCATAGTTATAGAGATATCTCTTCTTCAAATGAATCATTGCACATAAGTAACAATAAACTTCTGTCTTCTGCACATCATTTTTAAAATGACTATGAATATTTCTAACCCAAGACCTTTGAATATGCCAGATACATAAGAAGTGCTGAAGATTACCGCCATATACTGATTGTGCAGCATTCCATCCTGCATTGTCATCGTCAGTCATAATAACATTGACTTTGGTTTCAGGAGAGAGAGCCTTAACTGAAGACAAAAATAGATTCATTACTGTTTCATCCTCTCTATTTGATATACAAAATGCTACAGGATAACCTTTCCGAAATTCATCAGCTACCATAAGTGTCACAAGCTTAAAGGAATAGCTGTTTGTTTTGTGGGTGGAATCCATGCATAAAATTCTGCTTGCAAATTTCTTATACATTTCCAGTTGTTGCTTTGTCATGATGGCCAAAATGAAATCTTCTTTGTTGAGTCTTTTCGAAGGATCTTCATGTCCCTGTTGTTTAAATAAAACTGAATTAAATGATTCCTGACTCAAAGCCTCTACCTTTAAAGCTGTGGACAAAGCATCATTGCTGTCTTGAATAACAGTTGGATCAGCTAGTTTTCTTTTTAACCCATGGAGAGTTTTTCTGTCTATAAGATGATAATATTTTAAATCATCTAAATTATCCCTGCTATTCCTGTCACTAAAGTGTTCTCGAACTTTGTCCATGATATTTGTAATCGGAATTTTGAGCGCAAGCATATTAAGAATTAGCTGCAGAACTGTAGCTCTCTGAAAAAATATTTTGACATAACAGAGAGCTACAGAGCCACCCCTTATAAAAACCTTCGATTTACGGCGCACAAAAAGCTGCGCACGGTTGAGACCTTATATCGTTGTATTCTTGAGTTACTGTCTCATAAATTTAATATCGAAAAATTCTTAACATATTTTCCTACTATACTTGTGTCTAAACATACCTTCAAATATTCATTAAAGCCCCACACGACCTGAAAACTCCCAGCTTCAAATGATTTCGTTAGTTGACGTAGCCATGTTAGGTAGCCGGGTCAGTTCGTACCCTGTTGTTGTTAGTATATATTCATAAAATTCGTTATATGTTATGTATTCGCTCTTCATTTATTATCAATACGAATAATTTATAGAAATTAAAAAAAATAAGTTTTTCTAAAGGTAAAATAAGCTCTTGATTCATGAAAATGCTACTAAAGTCCTTAACACTCGTGTGGCAGGGATGGAGACCGCACCAGACTAATGAAAGCCGCATTGCCGTGAGTTTAGCTATTTGAATAATTATTATTTAAAGGCACTGGGATGATATATTATTTAAAATATTTAGCTAAAATATTTGTGGGGATATTAGTTCACATCTAGACGTTATTGTGCATTATGGAAATTAAACAGGATTCGAATTGACCGGCTACCTAACATGGCTACGTCAACAAACGAAATCATTTGAAGCTGGGAGTTTTCAGGTCGTGTGGGGCTTTAATGAATATTTGAAGGTATGTTTAGACACAAGTATAGTAGGAAAATATGTTAAGAATTTTTCGATATTAAATTTATGAGACAGTAACTCAAGAATACAACGATATAAGGCCTCAACCGTGCGCAGCTTTTTGTGCGCCGTAAATCGAAGGTTTTTATAAGGGGTGGCTCTGTAGCTCTCTGTTATGTCAAAATATTTTTTCAGAGAACTACAGTTCTGCAGCTAATTAAGAATTTCTGACTTTAAACTATCAGGAATAGGTAAGTACTTACATTGTTCAAATGACAAGGAATGAGTATGGGATTTTACATACTTAGCTGTAACTTTCCCATCGCGTCTTTCACAGATAGATAGCCGTGCAGGACACAATCTGCTAATTTGGCAATGACCTTTTTTGTTTTTTCGTGATGTCTTGACCTGCACTCCCTTTGGTTGGTGAGATCTTACCGGTCCATTACGATGACATACTAATGAATACGTCTTTTCTCCTTTCTTGTTAACTTGGGGACGAGACCTCCGCACAAACCTTGTATTAGATGACAGTTCCTCCTTACTGCGAAAATCTGAAAACTGATCTAAATTGTCAAAACTATGATGATCTATTTTTATATCAGCATTATGTTCATTGATTGCATGTTCCAGAAGTTGGTCTACTGATTGGAACTTCATTTGACATGTAGATATCATGCATGCCTGAAGCTTATTCTTGGATTTGCTTGTATGAGAAACACACTTATCTGAATGGAATTTATTCATATGTTTCTTTAAATTAGCTCTTGATTTAAGAGATATTTTACATTTTGGGCACAGCAATGTATTGCTTCCCTCAGTCTGAATATTGATGTTGTCCTCAGACTTTACATATGAGTGCAGTGTAGATATTGCCGTAGGTGATTTCTTCATAAATTTTTCCATATCCACAGGCCTTGAAAAGTTTGTATGCAATGGCCTTGTATTACCACCATGATATTGACCTTCAATTCTTACAGAATCTGATCTGAGTAGGTCTACAGATCCTTTCTCTGTCACAGATTCATAATGACCTCCACCTGCTCGCCGCCACACAATATGGATGGTTTGTTAAGGTTGCTCACCATCAGAAAATGTATTTTCATAAGTAGTGACTGGGTTGTCAAGTGTGTCACTGCCAAACGTTACCAGTATATTTATATTCAAAGCCATTGACAAAGCTAAAATAGACTCCTGGCCTGCATAAGTATTAGGCTGACTTAACACATTAATTTGCTCCTCAGGGGTACCTCTGCCTTCAAGAAAATAATTTTGAAATAAACCTCTAAGTGTATCCACAGCCAGATTTCGGAGTTGAAGATGGTTATTTTGATGACTATAAAGGGAAACACTAATTGCCCGGAAAAGACAGTTACCATCTCCTATTGTGGGATTTCTCTGTACACCAAACGATGTAAAATACCTACTTTGTTGTTCAACTTCGAAGTCAACATTGATGCTTTCCTTTAACACTGCATTAAAATCATCAGCCTACATATAAAAAGATGAATGCCAGTAAAATAAAACAGATGCATTGTAATATATAATAGTTAAGACATACAATAAATGGTTCGAATCATTAAAATTGCATGTGATACACAAGTTGCTATACCCACATCTCCGTTGGAAAGCAACTAAGTAAACTGCAATTATTAGAAAAAGAAGAGGGTCAATAGGCCACATTGCTCACATGAGTCAACTTGGCCTTGCTGTACGTTGTTCAGTTACTGTTATGAATGCATATATAAAATATGAGAGTCTGATCAATCAACAGTTATGAGCAAGGTTCAAGTTTCCATCACAGTTTTGAAATTTTGGTAAAACTCCAAAGTCAAGGTCACAAACATGCAGCTCATGTTAGCTAATGATATGGTTGACACATGATAATGTCTTTGAAATAACTTACCTCCTTCATGTTCAAGGAAACTTCTTCCAACACAATACTATCAAGCTGTAATTTTACAGATATTTATTTATAGAGCTTCATATAATCTTTATCGACAAAAGAAACATCCTGCAAATTTATTCTTTAGGTTTATATTTAGTAGGTATTAATTTTTATTTGGGTATCCCATCTTCTTAATAGAGGTTATTGATTTTTTCCAGAAATATCACATGTATTAAAACATTATCAACAGTAATACATGTACATTAATAAATGTTATTATTTTTAGATAATCCATAACGTAAACATTGCTTACATTAATTTCTTGTGTGACATTCGATTCTGTTGTCGTCAAGTTGTCATTTAAATGTAAAACCTCTTCACTACCAGGGATTGGAATTTGTGGCCTATTTTCCTGTGAATAGGAATACATCATTAATTTAATAATATTCAAGAATGATGGTGGTTAAATTGAATTCAAATAGTGTCTGTCAATATCAATGATATAATTCTAACATTACTGAAATCCCTTCCAAGTAATTATAATTACACTTACTGAAAAAATAAAGTAGTCATGATCTATCCCTGAATACATACTGCAACTCGGCATGGCCAAGCTCAGTATGTACACCTGAAAAATAAAACAAAACATACAGCTCCCAATATTTGATCCCATATAAGTGCATTATCATTATTAGCACTCGTTATCTACAATTATTTATTCATTTTTACATTTGTTACATAGATCGAATCATGTTTACATTCCTTTATACCCCAGGGTTTTATCCAGCATTTAGATGTTACTACCCATTTTATATTTATGGGGAATTTTTGAGAATGCAGTCATGATCTTCCATAGGATGGGGGACATCCATGGAATATAATATCCACAGATTATTACAGCCATATAAATTGATTGATTGTACTCATTTTATCTAAATTGTAAGAGTCTGACAATTACGGAAAATGACTTATAATATATAAAAATGATTTTTGTTGAAAATTCTCATACAATTATGTGAAGTTTTTATAAATGAAGGGGATTTTTTATCCGTGGAAGGGGAAATATCCATTTGTTGCCAAAGGGGAAAGGTACCTTTTACAGGTAGTAAAAATAATCTAGATAAATTCCTGCACCCTGTCTGATAGAATATACAGAATATGATAGGATATAATAAATAATACAATAAATATATATAATTATATATACAACATATATTCAGTCATGCCTTGTTTGGTAAACTTTGCCAGCCATATTTTTTGGTCCTGAAAAAAGTAGAGACCTTTTTTTTATTATATACACTGTAGTATAGCTTTCAAAGTTTAATATGAAACAAGCACCTGTGAATAGAGTATCATAGAAGAGAGAGAGAGAGAGAGAGAGAGAGAGAGAGAGAGCCAGAGCATTACATATATATTACAGAATAGAATCAAATCGAGGTAGATTTTATTCCATATTACATTATTATATATTTTTTTCAACATACATGTATCTAATTCAACGGCGCATCCCTCCCACTTCCAACATAACACTACCCGCCCCCTTCTGTATGTCTAACTACGTTGTACATGTCAAATGAATAAATATTATGTTGCTAAATAGTTTGGGGTTGGACAAGAAGGAGTAACACATACACTGCCCTGATTTATAGATTATAGAAAGCTTACTGGTATACTTACAAGGACCTTGAAAATAAGAGTGCAGCTCATCGCCATATTCATGTTTTGTAGCATTGACAATAACCCGATGACGTCATGAGTCAAACCCAAATATAACGATAATTTCAGTATAATGGGGTTGTGATACAAGTAAGAGATTAAATTTCGTATATTTTATTCTTTAAAGTAAATACAAATCTTTTTGATATAAAATTATGGAAGAAAAAATTCTTTTCATTCATCTGCTCCGTTTCGTTTGTTTTTGCCGCCATTGTGCACTTAGCATTCCGGATAAATGCTATTTACGGATACGTTTCTTTCATTTTCTCCACTTCCGCGCGAGATCATGGGTTGTTTTCATCTGCCCGTGTAGCACATTTGATTTTATCTATGTCCAATCTCTCACCAGGGGGCGTTACGTTACGCTCCACAACAGTTTAGATGTTAGTGAAAGTGAAACTTGCGTAGCGCGCCCTCTGGTGAGAGAATGATCTATAATCGAGTGGGCGAGACATTCGAGGAGTTCCGATCGGCGCCTTCTCTACTTTGGATCCCGATCCCGATCATTCCGGTAAAGGGACGTTGAACGACCTCAGACGCAACCGGCGCCCCCTTAAATTTTTTTTAAGGTAAATCGTGGTATCTTGTTTAGAAAAGTGTTTTCAACGACAAAATAAGCAATAATTTCTTCTACTCCCGGAGTAATAAATGACAAAATCTTTTGATTTCTTGAATTACTTTAAATGAGAGAATTTAATTTTTTTTTAAAACCCCTTAAAATTTGCGTCATTGTATTAATTTCACCTTATTAAAACTTATAGAAAATAGTACAAATGACTAAATAGGAGACATATTTCAAGCCCTATAAAATCTGTAAAATCCAGGAGCCTCAGATCCCCTGCTTCATAACGTGGCACCCCCGGTAACCGCAATTCCTGGACCCGCCCCTGTTTGTGGTGCGAAATGTCCGAGACATTGATGATTGCATGTTTATTTTCTATCAAGGCAATGTTACTTTATAGAAATTTTATGTTTAATTTCGATGTCAACATTGTGAACTATTCAGTTTACTTTAATTCCTAATTGTTTTCAGTACGCAGTATAATTTGTATACTGATCGAATTCATTTAATTAAATAATGAATAAGAACCATTGTCTTGAAATAGTGTCTTTATAACAATTATCAACACTTTGGACCAAACAGCACACTTGACCAGTGGACTCAGATTTTATATCCTTTGTTTTATAATAATCCATTTTTATGACAAATTCAGAAAAATTTTCTTTTCCGCCCAAAAAGGGGTACGTGATTGAAGAACCCAAAATAAAAAAAAAAGATGACAATTTATAATAATACCGAGCGAAGCTCGGACGGGCCGAAGGCCCGTCCGCGAAGCAAGGCTCTAAAGGTAACACGTATGTAAAAGAAAAAAGTCAAAATCAGCAAAAGAAAAAGAGATAATCTCTATATACGTTCACTGAAATTTTCGTGATCCATATGGGCGCCGACATTTATTTTTTCATTACCTGCTTCAACAGTTATTCGTGTTTTATTTTGAATGCCAATAATAGAAGACTCTGACGTGCAATTCGTAATTTAAACACTCAGTTTGTTCAAAGTGAATAGTACAATTATCATTGTAACAGGTTTTAGCAAATAAATACATATAAAACCGTAATACGACTAAATAGATGAACGAGTTCATGAGTTTCTTTAATAAGAATATACGATAAAATTACGGTTACTTTTTTACCATTTTGAATTTATTGGTTAATCTTGTTTAGTTTTAACGGCCTTTTTCATTGCATACGGAATGTATTATTGTTGTTTATAATTGTTTGCTTTGAAAAAGGGCTAAGTGTGACGTCACAATGCACAGTTTACGTCGCCTTTCGTTTTATTTCCCGCGTTCAATGAATAGGCGGATCATGTAAAACTGTTGTCCCCATATAAACTCCTTTAATGAGATGTTACTGGGTGTTTAGCGCAAGGAAATTTCATTCAATATATATATTTTTAAATGAATCACAATCTACCGTACTTAACGGAATTATGATTACCACTCGGGAAACGGAGTTACGTACATGCTTCGCTCGGTCCAACGATCACATCGTATACATATTAATATTCATTTATTTAGCTCTTTATGTGACTATACAAATAATCACTCTAAAGCGCTGTATAGTCCAGTCAAAATAGCCCAAAAAATGCCGAACCGTGACAAAATTGCAACAGAATTTTTGTTATTATAAATCAAATCTACATGTATCGAAGTAACATATATAAAAAATCTAATGATTTCTGACTTGGGGAAATATTATAAATTATCATACAAAGTTTTCGTATTTCAAAAGAAAAACCACTGAAACCAAATTTGGATTAATTAGGTTATGGTACATATTTCATGATTCATTATAACATACATGTTTAATCGTTGATGTACTTTAAGAGAAATATTTTACTGTTAGAATATTTCGTTTTTAACTATGAATTAAATAGACTTTTGTGAATTTCGTGATTAATCCGAATTTTCTCTGTCAATATACAATAACGGACAAATTTTGTGCTGAATAGTTTAACAATTGAAATTACCCAATATCTTGTTCTAAACACACATATTTTCTTCAAATATATTTTATTATAACATCAAATAAATAGCAATTGCAAAAACATTTAGACATTGTGTAAATGTATCAGTAATCTGAATTTCCTCTGCAAAATGAAAGTATTCAAATACGCTTTTTAAAATTTCATCAACTATGATGTCTTCTATTACGTCAAATCTTAATTAACACTGTTGTCAAAGTATGAAAATGCATCTGAAATCCTGTGTGAAACACAGGGCCAGGTTTAAGAGAAGTAAAAAGTTGCAAGGAATACAATAAAAATATGTTCAAACCAAGAATATTACCAAACTGATGATACTTTGCATAATATTCCAGAAACTTGCAGTATACACCTTCAATGGTTTTAGTACCACAAGATTAACCTCGTTTTAGACGAGGAAACAAGTTAACCTTCTGCAGAAGAGGAAAAAAAAACCATAGCTGAACAATACATGTAGCCAATGTTACGTTCAAAATACTAGCAGCTACGTAATGCTAGATATATGCACATGCGTGTAATGCTACTAATTTAGTTGAACAGACGTCTAGGCTGGCTCAAAGTAGGGGTAGCACTAAGCGTTCATTCATACGATACGTTCAATAGGCCTAGAAAGAAATCCAGCTTAGATACGATCTTGAATGCCATCTTGTTATAAGTATAAATATTACTATTAAGATTCACTCCATTTTTCCTTTAACATTTTTCCTGAAACACGAGGCTTTTGAAGTAGGTCAATTACTGAGTATGATTGGACTTACGGTCTACACGAAGGCTAATACCGCGTATTAAAAGCATTTAAAATTATTAAAGTGTACAACGTGAATATAAGAAATATATTTCAGTTTTTGAAAGTATATTTATACACAGGCACTCGACGTTTTAAATATCTATAATATCTATGTATGGCTAACAACACATTCTTATATAATGTGCTTTAGTGCCAATAAAGAATTGAATTGAATTGAATTGAAATAATAAAAAATTGTGAATATTATGTTTACAGAAAGACAATTTTTTAAATTATAGATATTTTTAAAACGTCGAGTGCCTGTGTATTTATAAGAAGCAGATACCCCAAGTCTTTTAACACTAAACGCGCCGTGGGGAGTCTTGAGGTACATGTACATGTATCTCACATACACTTTCAAAAACTGAAGCTTTTCTTAAAAAGTACGTGTACACGAACAAATGAACAAATGATCAATTTTTTTGTTTTGTTTGTTTGTTTGTTGGTTGTTTTTTTTTTTCTTTCGAACTAATATGAATCTATAATCACGTTATATCATAACTTATGGAACGTAAACTATTTGATTTTGTCCCAGGCGAAAGAAATGATTCTTCACTCTTGACTTATTTAACTTTCTGAATCTTTGTGTAATGTATGCATAGTGCGTACCTTCTTTACATGTGGTCAAAAAGATAACAATGAAAAAAGGAAGTTGGATTTGCACAGATTCAAGGTTTGGACCGGTTGCGGTAGCTCAGGGTCGAGGCTATCTGGTACCGCTTACAGGGTGACGACCACGAGTTATCTCATCTTATGTAGGTACGAGTTATCCCTCGTGCCAATTTATAATTCACAATGATTCGTACGAATAATCGTCGTGTGTCAATTCTTTTATACTTATTTCTTGATAGACCAATATTAGGTAAAATAGGTCCTGTTGGAGCTCCATTGTGGTTGGCAAACACATGTATATTTATTATCAATTACGTAGGAAACATGAATACTTTCAATCATATTTAAATCAATCGATCGGCTCTAAAAATGAGAAGCACAACACTGTTGATTATTTAAAACTCAGATTTTCGACACAACCCGCGTCTAAATTACATAAGCAAGTATCAAAAAACCCTGACAAATATTAATAATCTACATTGTTAACAAGAATGATACACTGTTGCAGTGAATTGAGAAAAATGGTAATTCTATGCATAAACATATAATTTTTTTTAATGCATATTAGGCACCGTGTGTTATAATGGATGTATTAGCATTACACCCTCCCCAAAGTATTAGACTGATATTTCTAAATCATTGATGTACAAATTTCGGGCAGAATATTTTAAAATCTTGATACACCATTAGAACGTCGTAGTATTCATAATTTCACGGAATGTTGTGACAGCACATTGATATGAAATACGCTTAATTACAATTAACAATGTGTACACTTTAAATCAACTTGATATGTTATTTTCCATAGAGGATATCAAGACTTTTACATATTTGTTGTTTGAAAACTGATATCCCTGTTCTTCAAACAAAGACCACGGAATTTGGACAAATGCAGTTGTCTTGATTGTCTAGCCTGTACATATCATATGGGCGGTAAAAATTCAGGGCGGCGACCTTGATTTCAGAAATGCAATGGTGATTATTTAAAATTTGTATGAAATTGTGAAATATTTATTAGAACATCATAACTGTCATTAAGAACGGCGTAGTGTCATTTCGTAAATGAAATGTGAATACATGTAAAATGATATTTTTTGTAAAAGACAACCCGAGGTTTAAGAACAAGTCCTCATTAAGTAAGACGATTTTCTATGCACAAGAATCTGCGTCACGTAGATCTTTATACACAAGAAAAATAGCAGCAAAATATAATGACGTTTTTCCAACTTTCCCAGAAGTAAGAGATGGAAGTCACAAACATTGTATAATCACCAGTTTATGACCATAAATGTCAATATTCAGTGGCGTAGCTTCCATTGAGGCAACCGAGGCAGCTGCCTCGGTAAAAAAAACCACCACAACCTTTTACGTTGTTAAAATGTCGATAGCTTCAGACCCCCTGCCTCGGTAATATTATAACCCAAGCTACGCCTATGATATTGACTATCTAAAAGCAATCGATTTTGTTTTTAAACCTTGTGCACTTTCAGACATGCAGTACCGATACATATTATATACTCCACTTTTCAATTAATTCCTGATGTCTTCTGTACTTCATTGTCTATAATAGCAGTAGTGTTATTTATTCGTACTAGTTATTTTAATTGAAACTAAAACTGTACAGAACTTCAATTTTATCAATGTATTGAACTTTCTAATTTTCAGTTAACTGATGATAGTAGTATATAACGTTTAATTTGTCAGATGCGCAAGATATGCTATGGTCTATGTTGTAACATACTATAGGTACCAACTTAAAGCACCTTCCCTCTAACAGGTACCAGATTATAAAGCACTCTCTCTAACTGGTACCAGATTATAAAACACTCTCCCTCTAACAGGTACCAGATTATAAAGCACTCTCCCTCTAACAGGTACCAACTAATCAACACTCTCCCTCTAACAGGTACCAACTTATAAAGCACTCTCCCTCTAACAGGTACCAGATTATAAAGCACTCTCCCTCTAACAGGTACCAACTTATAAGACACTCTCCCTCTAACAGGTACCAACTTATAAAGCACTCTCCCTCTAACAGGTACCAACTAATAAAGCACTCTCCCTCTAACAGGTACCAACTAATAAAGCACTCTCCCTCTAACAGGTACCAACTAATAAAGAACTCTCCCTCTAACAGGTACCAACTAATAAAGCACTCTCCCTCTAACAGGTACCAACTAATAAAGCACTCTCCCTCTAACAGGTACCAACTAATAAAGCACTCTACCTCTAACAGGTACCAACTTATAAGGCAACCTTCCTGTAACAGGTACCAACTTATAAAGCACTCTCCCTCTAACAGGTACCAGATTATAAAGCACTCTCCCTCTAACAGGTACCAACTAATAAAGCACTCTCCCTCTAACAGGTACCAACTTATAAAGCACTCTCCCTCTAACAGGTACCAGATTATAAAGCACTCTCCCTCTAACAGGTACCAACTTATAAGACACTCTCCCTCTTAACAGGTACCAACTTATAAAGCACTCTCCCTCTAACAGGTACCAACTAATAAAGCACTCTCCCTCTAACAGGTACCAACTAATAAAGCACTCTCCCTCTAACAGGTACCAACTAATAAAGCACTCTCCCTCTAACAGGTACCAACTAATAAAGCACTCTACCTCTAACAGGTACCAACTTATAAGGCAACCTCCCTGTAACAGGTACCAACTTATAAAGCACTCTCCCTCTAACAGGTACCAGATTATAAAGCACTCTCCCTCTAACAAGTACCAATTTATAAGGCAACCTCCCTCTAACAGGTACCAACTAATAAAGCACTCTCCCTCTAACAGGTACCATATTATAAAGCACTCTCCCTCTAACAGGTACCAGCTTATAAGGCAACCTCCCTCTAACAGGTACCAACTTATAAATCACTCTCCCTCTAACAGGTACCAACTTATAAGGCAACCTCCCTCTAACAGGTACCAGATTATAAAGCACTCTCCTTCTAACAGGTACCAACTTATAAGGCAACCTCCCACTAACAGGTACCAACTAATAAACACTCTCCCTCTAACAGGTACCAGATTATATAGCACTCTCCCTCTAACAGGTACCAACTAATAAACACTCTCCCTCTAACAGGTACCAGCTTATAAGGCAACCTCCCTCTAACAGGTACCAACTAATAAACACTCTCCCTCTAACAGGTACCAGATTATATAGCACTCTCCCTCTAACAGGTACCAACTAATAAACACTCTCCCTCTAACAGGTAACAATTTATAAGGCAACCTCCCTCTAACAGGTACCAACTAATAAAGCACTCTCCCTCTAACAGGTACCATATTATAAAGCACTCTCCCTCTAACAGGTACCAGATTATAAAGCACTCTCCCTCTAACAGGTACCAGCTTATAAGGCAACCTCCCTCTAACAGGTACCAACTTATAAAGCACTCTCCCTCTAACAGGTACCAACTTATAAGGCACTCTCCCTCTAACAGGTACCAGATTATAAAGCACTCTCCCTCTAACAGGTACCAACTTATAAGGCACTCTCCCTCTAACAGGTACCAGATTATAAAACACTCTCCCTCTAACAGGTACCAGATTATAAAGCACTCTCCCTCTAACAGGTACCAGCTTATAAGGCAACCTCCCTCTAACAGGTACCAACTAATAAAGCACTCTCCCTCTAACAGGTACCATATTATAAAGCACTCTCCCTCTAACAGGTACCAGATTATATAGCACTCTCCCTCTAACAGGTACCAGCTTATAAGGCAACCTCCCTCTAACAGGTACCAACTTATAAAGCACTCTCCCTCTAACAGGTACCAACTTATAAGGTACCCTCCCTCTAACAGGTACCAGATTATAAAGCACTCTCCCTCTAACAGATACCAACTTATAAGGCAACCTCCCTCTAACAGGTACCAGATTATAAAGCACTCTCCCTCTAACAGGTACCAACTAATAAAGCACTCTCCCTCTAACAGGTACCAATTTATAAGGCAACCTCCCTCTAACAGGTACCAACTAATAAAGCACTCTCCCTCTAACAAGTACCATATTATAAAGCACTCTCCCTCTAACAGGTACCAGATTATAAAGCACTCTCCCTCTAACAGGTACCAGATTATAAAGCACTCTCCCTCTAACAGGTACCAGCTTATAAGGCAACCTCCCTCTAACAGGTACCAACTTATAAAGCACTCTCCCTCTAACAGGTACCAGATTATAAAGCACTCTCCCTCTAACAGGTACCAACTTATAAGGCAACCTCCCTCTAACAGGTACCAGATTATAAAGCACTCTCCTTCTAACAGGTACCAACTTATAAGGCAACCTCCCTCTAACAGGTACCAACTAATAAACACTCTCCCTCTAACAGGTACCAGATTATATAGCACTCTCCCTCTAACAGGTACCAACTAATAAACACTCTCCCTCTAACAGGTAACAATTTATAAGGCAACCTCCCTCTAACAGGTACCAACTAATAAAGCACTCTCCCTCTAACAGGTACCATATTATAAAGCACTCTCCCTCTAACAGGTACCAGATTATAAAGCACTCTCTCTCTAACAGGTACCAGCTTATAAGGCAACCTCCCTCTAACAGGTACCAACTTATAAAGCACTCTCCCTCTAACAGGTACCAACTTATAAGGCACCCTCCCTCTAACAGGTACCAGATTATAAAGCACTCTCCCTCTAACAGATACCAACTTATAAGGCAACCTCCCTCTAACAGGTACCAGATTATAAAGCACTCTCCCTCTAACAGGTACCAACTTATAAGGCAACCTCCCTCTAACAGGTACCAGATTATAAAGCACTCTCCTTCTAACAGGTACCAACTTATAAGGCAACCTCCCTCTAACAGGTACCAACTAATAAACACTCTCCCTCTAACAGGTACCAGATTATAAAGCACTCTCCTTCTAACAGGTACCAACTTATAAGGCAACCTCCCTCTAACAGGTACCAACTGATAAACACTCTGACTCTAACAGGTACCAGATTATAAAGCACTCTCCCTCTAACAGGTACCAATTTATAAGGCAACCTCCCTCTAACAGGTACCAACTAATAAAGCACTCTCCCTCTAACAGGTACTAGATTATAAAGCACTCTCTCTCAAACAGGTACCAGATTATAAAGCACTCTCCCTCTAACAGGTACCAGCTTATAAGGCAACCTCCCTCTAACAGTTACCAACTTATAAAGCACTCTCCCTCTAACAGGTACCAACTTATAAGGTACCCTCCCTCTAACAGGTACCAGATTATAAAGCACTCTCCCTCTAACAGATACCAACTTATAAGGCAACCTCCCTCTAACAGGTACCAGATTATAAAGCACTCTCCCTCTAACAGGTACCAACTAATAAAGCACTCTCCCTCTAACAGGTACCAATTTATAAGGCAACCTCCCTCTAACAGGTACCAACTAATAAAGCACTCTCCCTCTAACAGGTACCAGATTATAAAGCACTCTCCCTCTAACAGGTACCAGATTATAAAGCACTCTCCCTCTAACAGGTACCAGCTTATAAGGCAACCTCCCTCTAACAGGTACCAACTTATAAAGCACTCTCCCTCTAACAGGTACCAGATTATAAAGCACTCTCCCTCTAACAGATACCAACTTATAAGGCAACCTCCCTCTAACAGGTACCAGATTATAAAGCACTCTCCCTCTAACAGGTACCAACTTATAAGGCAACCTCCCTCTAACAGGTACCAGATTATAAAGCACTCTCCTTCTAACAGGTACCAACTTATAAGGCAACCTCCCTCTAACAGGTACCAACTAATAAACACTCTCCCTCTAACAGGTACCAGATTATATAGCACTCTCCCTCTAACAGGTACCAACTAATAAACACTCTCCCTCTAACAGGTAACAATTTATAAGGCAACCTCCCTCTAACAGGTACCAACTAATAAAGCACTCTCCCTCTAACAGGTACCATATTATAAAGCACTCTCCCTCTAACAGGTACCAGATTATAAAGCACTCTCTCTCTAACAGGTACCAGCTTATAAGGCAACCTCCCTCTAACAGGTACCAACTTATAAAGCACTCTCCCTCTAACAGGTACCAACTTATAAGGCACCCTCCCTCTAACAGGTACCAGATTATAAAGCACTCTCCCTCTAACAGATACCAACTTATAAGGCAACCTCCCTCTAACAGGTACCAGATTATAAAGCACTCTCCCTCTAACAGGTACCAACTTATAAGGCAACCTCCCTCTAACAGGTACCAGATTATAAAGCACTCTCCTTCTAACAGGTACCAACTTATAAGGCAACCTCCCTCTAACAGGTACCAACTAATAAACACTCTCCCTCTAACAGGTACCAGATTATAAAGCACTCTCCTTCTAACAGGTACCAACTTATAAGGCAACCTCCCTCTAACAGGTACCAACTGATAAACACTCTGACTCTAACAGGTACCAGATTATAAAGCACTCTCCCTCTAACAGGTACCAATTTATAAGGCAACCTCCCTCTAACAGGTACCAACTAATAAAGCACTCTCCCTCTAACAGGTACTAGATTATAAAGCACTCTCTCTCAAACAGGTACCAGATTATAAAGCACTCTCCCTCTAACAGGTACCAGATCATAAACACTCTCCCTCTAACAGGTACCAACTAATAAAGCACTCTCCCTCTAACAGGTACCATCTTATAAGGCAACCTCCCTCTAACAGGTACCAGATTATAAATGGAGGATATTTTATAATCTGGTACATGTTGGAGGAAGTGTGCTTTGTAAGTTGGTACCTGTTAGAGGGAGGGTACTTTATAGAATCTGGTACCTGTTAGAGGGAGGGTGCTTTATAAGTTGGTACCTGTTAGAGGGAGGGTGCTTTATAATCTGGTATCTGTTAGAGGGAAGATGCTTTATGATTTGATGATAAAGCATTTTATCTCAAAGAGGTACCAAGTTATACAGCACTCTAACTCTAACAGGAAGCAGTGTATGCTAGGACTACAATAATTATAGCTTCTCCCAAAGTAGAACTTCTATAGTGCTTATCAAAAACAATCATTGTCAATAGTACAGTGTACTTGGGATCAGCTGGACTTGTTACACTACAGAAATCATGGAACACACTGTTTCCATGTTGTACCTGTTTGGTTGTGAATCCCAGATGATGTTCAACAACTTGTTCAACACCTTGTTTGAAATGAAAAGACTTGTAAAGTTTACAAATTTATTATAGCACAAGTCAATATTGTTTTAGAGTAGCTGATAACAAGTAATAAGTTTTCCAATAAAAATAAATGAGTATAAGCAGAAAAGGTTACATAGGGTGTTTTTCTGATGCCATTTCTAGAATAAAGTGTACCGCCACGGCACATGATACGCCCGTCACATATTGTTAACAGTATAGATTGTACCCATTAAAACATTGTTTTTAATATTACCTTAATTAAATGTCACAGTGACCTTAAAGTAGGATGTGACACACCTTCTACCTAAGATGCATTAGTTGACCAATTTTGGTGATTCTAGGTCTAATAGTTTTCAAGTTATGAGCCGGACAAGTTTTTGCCATATATGGCCATATCTTCTTAATGAAAAGTCACAGTGACCTGGTTTTAATGTGCGACACACCTTCTACCCAAGATGTATCTACAGACAAAGTTTGATGATTCTAGGCCTTGTAGTATTTAAGTTACGGGTCAGAAACGAAAAAGCTAACAGACGGACGGACAGACGGATATCTTCTTAATGAAAAGTCACAGTGACCTGGTTTTAATGTGCGACACACCTTCTACCCAAGATGTATCTACAGACAAAGTTTGATGATTCTAGGCCTTGTAGTATTTAAGTTACGGGTCGGACACGAAAAAGCTAACAGACGGACGGACATGAACGCCATACCATAATACGTCCCGTCTTAAGACGGGCGTATAAAAAGGCTTTAAATAGTATCAGCCATCATCAGGCTGTCACATACTTTCTTTCCATGAATAAAAGCTCCTAAACTTAAAAGTGACAGGAGGCCGGTAGATAGACAACTAGAGCTCTGCGGAAAACATTTCCCCAAAATTTACCATGATCAAAAATCTGTAAATATTCTAAAACACCAAAGAAGTTATTTACAAAGACCCTAGTTTCAAAACTGTGAGAGGAGTTAAAAGGTCAAACCGTCATTTATTTAATACATGTATATTTCCTCAAAAACTGACTCGGTTAAACCTGTAATTTTCAAAAAAAAAAAAAATTAAACAAAAATCAAAATCATAGCCACATACACATTTTCCATACCCATACAAATACTCTGCAGAATAAGGTTCTCAGTTGAATATTGGGAGAAATTTGACAAATCATGTACTTTCTATGTAATGTTTCCTCAAAATACTCAGTTCAAGAATCTGTAATTTTCTCAAACAAGGTTTTCCTATTAAGTGAACCTACAACCTTGACCTTAAAAAACAATAAGCATCTTCCTTTTATGGTGATCAAATGTACCAAGTTGTAAGATTCTGGAGCTTACGGTTCAGTCTGTATCCCATCTTACAAGGTCCGGACAGACAACACCATACCATAATATGTCCAGTCTCTGACGGGCAAGTACCATAATAAGAAAATCTAAAGTTATGACCCTAACAAGCTTTCGCAAACTATAAAACATGAGGTGTTTGTAAAACATATAAGCCCCCATGGTGCAAAATTGAAAAGGGTTATACACATGCATAATTTGATTGATAGTAGTATCATCAATTCGAAATATTGAGCAAACAATATCTTCCTGTGTCAGGAGTGGATTGACCAAGTGACCTAAAAATCAATAGGGGTCATCTACTCCTTATGCTGTACTAGGTTTGGTGTCAATCAAGCAAATAATTCTTAAAACATAAGAGACAATATATTACTATGTCCAGTTTACCCCTTGACTTTTGACCATGTGACCTCAAATCTACTCCTTGAGATGTACCAGTGTACCAAGTTTGATGTCTGTCAAGCAAAGGGTTCTCAAGATATTGAGCAGGCAGTGTCTTCCTATGTCCAGAGTAGATTGACCCTTGACATTTCGACCAGAAAAACAATTGGGGTCCTCTTCTTTTCATAACCAACCCACATATGAAATATATTACGATCAAGTGAATGGTTCTTAAGATATTAAGCGGACAACATGTGGTCTACCGACCGACCAACAGGTGCAAACCAATATGCCCCTCTTCTTTGAATGGGGGCATAAATATAGTGTTATAACACTAAAAGGCTTCCATACATCTAAAAGTAACATAGGACAAGGCTAACTATAGAAACATTGAGATAGCCTAAACACTTAAACTCTGAAAAAGTAATATCTGATACTACCCTGAACCAAGTAAATTGACTCTGCTAAGGTATTTACATATTATAATGTAAAATCTAAATTGTTCCCTAACTCAATGTTATGTTCATTTCCTACTCTATGTAAAAGATAAGAGGCGAACACGAAATTCATGTGAA
Source organism: Ostrea edulis (assembly GCF_947568905.1). NCBI lineage: Eukaryota > Metazoa > Mollusca > Bivalvia > Ostreida > Ostreidae > Ostrea > Ostrea edulis. The sequence goes on along the minus strand of NC_079165.1, from coordinate 29,074,754 downwards.
AAGTACAAACCTTAGAGTTCTTTAACCTAGCAGAGTGAGTAAATCTGAGTCAGCTCCTTATATAGGGCTGACAAAATCAATGGGATACTAAATATAAATGCTCAATCTGATAACCCAGGATTAAGCCTCTTGGCCAATGAAATTGCAGAAAACAACTTATGTTCAGGAAGACTGGCATAATGGCAGGTATAATGATTTACATAGCACAGTGAAAGGTAAACATGTGAAACATTAAGATATTTCCTTTATAAAATCTTAAATGTAAAGTTTGAAAAGGTTGCATGTATAGTACAATGTATGCCAGTGGATTTGAAAATGACCTGAATCAATGCTCTTTCTATTTGGTACAAAACAGATATAGTTATGATTAATCATTATATCATTAGGTAAAGGCGGAAGTCTGCTTCCCTTAAGGATGTATTCTAAACAGTGGATGCAATCAAAATCTCTGCCTCCACAAACATAATATCTTTGAAGTATTGGATGTGTGTGTTCATATTCTGTCCAATCCTGTAACATGAAAAACAAGACATAATCTTATTGGCTCATCCTAAATTTAGTATCCTATCAAAGTTTAACTAGTAAATTGCATTCTTCTATTGTGTTATCGAGTATATAAGCTCAAACACAGTATTTATCAAGTTTCTCTGAATAATTAGAATTTATCCTACCATCTCCTACCATTATCTTTTTCCTTTAAATATTGAATATATTAGACAGAAAATAAAATCATAAAAACTTTATATATCACACAATGCGAAGTCAATATAAAATTACTGGTAAAGAAAGTTCAACTCTTTGACACAAGTATGATGGAAAATTAAAGATAACGGTGATAATGTTTCGAGGATTGTTTTCATCTCTCAAACAAAATACATGTAGAATTTCAGATTGAAAATAGAAGCAATGTTAACTATTTGAAATGACCATATGGAATTTGTGCACCACAAAGATGAACTTACATAATGGATTTTAGCCTAAACAGACCAAATTCTTCCAAAACCAATGCACACAGTTCTAAACTACCCTGGATGAAAAAATGAAAGAAAAAAAGATTTATATATATATATATGTCTGTTCTTAATGTTTGAATATCTTCACACAAATAAAAGATATAGGTTAACAAAGAGGCCCATGGGCCACATCGCTCACCTGAGTCACCCTGGTCCATTTCTAAAGATTTTCCCTATATATTCGCATGTAAAACTTTGGTCTCTATTGTGACCCCATCCTACCCCCAGGGGTCATGATTTGTAACAAGAGGCCCATAGGCCACATCGCTCACCTGAGTCACTTTGGCCCATATCTGAATACTTTCCATATATATTTCCATGTAAAACCTTAGTCCCTATTATGGCCCAAACTACCTTTGCATACTTGAATCTACACTATGTCAGAAAGCTTTCATGTAAATGTCAATTTCTTTGGCCCAATGGTTCTTGAGAAGAAGATTTTTAAAGCTTTCTCCTATATTTGTATGTAAAACTTTGACCCCCCCCCCCCCACTTGTGGCCCCATCCTACCCCCCAGGGGCCATGATTTAAACAAACTTGAATCTGCACTACGTCAGGAAGCTTTCAGGTAAATTTCAGCTCTTCTGGCCCAGTGGTTCTTGAGAAGAAGATTTTTAAATGACCCCACCCTATTTTTTCATTTTTATGATTATCTCCCCTTTGAAAGGGACATGGCCCTTCATTTGAACAAACTTGAAAGCCCTTCACCCAAGGATGCTTTTGGCCATGTTTGGTTGAAATTGGACCAGTGGTTCTGGAGAAGAAGTCGAAAATGTGAAAAGTTTAACAGACAGACAGACGACGGACAAAAATGATCAGAAAAGCTCACTTGAGCTTTCAGCTCAGGTGAGCTACAAACTTGAATCTGCACTAGGTCAGGAATCTTTAATGATAATTTCAGGTCCTCTGGCCCAGTGGTTCTTGAGAAGATTTTTAAATGACCCCACCCTAATTTTGTGATTATCTCCCCTTTGTGCCAAGTTTTGGTTGAAATTGGCTCAGTGGTTCTGGAGAAGAAGATGAAAATGTGAAAAGTTTATGCCGACGACAGACAACTAACAAATTTTGATCAGAAAAGCACATTTGAGCCTGAGAAAATTTTTTTTAGAACTTACTGGCAAAATCTCGGTGCCCTGTAAATGCGATTTCTTACATCCTTATTGGCGGGGTAAAAGCATCTGTTAAATTCTGAGATGGTGTTCCCTGGTGAAATAGTATCCTTTACAAACAGACGGAAATGTCTTTTTGTTTCATCAACGC